>NC_061093.1:4129165-4139165 GCF_015104395.2 Macrobrachium nipponense
AATTATCTCTACCTCGGAATCAGTATATTTTCATATATGTTAACCGAATGGGAATATCTTTTTAGTTGATAAGAAATTCGTCGGCTTATGGGGGGCGCGAACCACGGAACCAAGAATTCAGGACGTACAGTGAAGCTCTTTACCCACCTTTCCCTGGGGTACCCCTGCTCTTAATGTTTCATGAGGTAAATAGAAATTTACGTTCAGGACATAGAACTTTTAGAAACCTATACGTTCACCCGTTTAATTAGCAATCCCTACATCAAAAGTCACGCAAAGGTCAGGCATAACAAGGATACCACATTTGTTCTCAACTGTTATTTCCATTCGACCGTTGACAGCAGAGAATGCATATAGCAGTATTGCTAATTGTGATTCAGTTCACGGAGACGCTGTCGGGATCACACCATCGCAAGGTGACCGATCTAGTTCGTGGTGTATATCATTGGATAAATTTGTGAAAAAGAATAATTATCGGAACGACATATTAATCAGCCTTCAAATGACTAGGTAATGCTAAATTTCTAATTATGAATGCTTATAAGCCCTAGGATAATCACACTGATCAAATACTATAAGATCTTAGGTGAATTACAAAGCATTAGTGATGTCTCTACTACTGATTATGTTTGCATAAACAATCCCCCTTCATGCTACTCCCTAAAAACAGTTTTTTTTATTGAACTTTAAGAACGTGTCTTATAATCACTCTTGCCCCTTTCCTTTTATATACATATACCAAATAAAGCCATTACATCTACAGTGCCAATCTGGACTACTGCAATACATTCTACAACCTCCATAAATTCGTTGCGAAAAGTAGTGTTTGATAGAACCTTGCAACAACACTTGATCACATCCTATTGCAGGTTGCATTTAGTATATTATCCCTTGGGGTGGAAACTCTCTTATCACTAAGCTAACGATCACCTGCTAGTCTGCAGAGCTATAAGACTCACCAGGGAGCCATGGCCTTGTTCAGGACATCCAAAACTAAATTGCAGCCAATAATTTAACCTGCAAATACCATAATTTGCAACAGCCCTAATTGGAGAAATGACCAACAATGGAGAGCTTTAAGCGATATTATTTCTTTCAGTTTAATAGCTGCATTTCCTCATTAAGTTAGAAACACTTTTAGGCAGCGACTTGGTGACTCCATTACCTACCATGTTGGAATGACTTTGTTAAGAATGCCATATTCACACTGTCAGAAATGCTTTCGGTGTAAAAGCAAAACGAAATGCTTATTGGAGTTATACAGGGAGTATACATTAGCTAAAGTCTTTTAGTTGCCTTTCTTCAAACAGTTTATGCTGTATTAAGCAAATATAACGAATGGGAATGAATCATCAGTGATCCTGAATGACAGCATAAATTCCTGACCTATGATTATGTCGTCTGAGTGACTACATAATCTAGAGTGTGTTTGTAGTTATGCTTTGATATATATACGTACAACCTTTGCCTGGACGATGATCCAAGGGTGCTTTTGTGATAGTTATATTTATGCCTCTCACCGCTGGTATTCTTTTCCCACAACACAATCCAGTAAGTGCACCTTGGTGTTCTCTCTCTCTCTCCTCTCTCTCTCTCTCTCTCTCTCTCTCTCTCTAGGAAATCCTACAGGTAAGATTCGACTATTAAAGTGGGGTTTCTTGTTAAAACTTATGTGAATTTCATATATTGTTTAAGACTTGTAGATTATCTAACCTATTCCAGTGTCTGTCTATAATAGCGAAAGGACTAGGTACCTCATAGCTCAAAAAGAATTTTTACTTTAACCTCACCTAATCAATCAAACGAAGGTAGAAGTCTAAATATTTATAATATCGACTTCACCGGACAGAGAGATGGTGTTTACTCTTGAAAACCAGCTGAGCGCTAACCGTACAAAAGAAAGATTCTATAATATACAATCACCAGTCTAATTAAATAAGTTGAGTATATCTTAGTTCAACAAACCAATGAGCTGATTAACAGCTCTTCTAGAGCTGACCCGAAGGATTGGATATTTTCACGTGGCTAGGAACCAATTGGTTACTTAGCAACGGGACCTACAGCTCATTGTGGGATCCGAACCACATTTTATCGAGAAATGAATCTCCAATCCAAAAACATATTCCTCTGATTCCACGTTGGCAGAGCGGGGAATCGAACTCGGGACTACCGAATCGGTAGGCGAGCATGTAACCCACTTCACCCACAAGGATCTACCACCAGTCTAGGGGGAATACCGAATCTACCAGGGAGCCACTGCAATTCCTGGTAATTTCAGATCTGTTCTCAAGCAAGTGTTTCACTTGATCCGCCAACATAGTGTCGTAGAGTTGAGTTGAATATAGAATTTAGGCCAAAGGCCAAGAACTGGGACCTATGAGGTTATTCAGCGCTGAAATGGAAATTGACGGTAAAAGGTTTGAAAGGTGTAACAGGAGGAAAATCGCAAAGCAGTCGCACTATGAATTAAGTGTTAGGAGAGGGTGGAAAGTACGATGTTAGAAAGAGAATATGAAAAGAGGTACAGTAAAAGGAAGGATGCAGCAGAATGACGCCAAAGGGCCGACAAGGTAATCACGATCTCAAATCCTGCCAAAGTCGTTATTTTCCACCTATGTGAATTATCAATACCTAGTCAACAACATTTTATAACATATTTATAACTGACTATACTCTGTTTTTTCCATCTGTCCATCCGCCTGTGGTGGTCGCGCATGGCAACACTGCGTCCCGGGCTTAAAATAGTTACACTATGTGTAAGTTTTAGGTAAATAAAAGGATATCTGGGTGTACGTTTGCAACTGAAAAGGGTTTTCATAATTTACTGTATGCGAATTACACCGTTAATATTCGAAATAGGACATTGTTATTATTGTTGAATGCAAGCTGCCTCTTCGGGGTGGCGAATGGAACAGCCAGACACAGTGGCGGGAAAATTGCTTCTCTCGCTGTTCACTACTACAAGATGTCAACTTTATTGGACCACACCTACTCTGCTACTAAGCTACGTGTTACTTCATTACACGTAAGTATATCGGTATATACTTTTAATTTTTACGAAGTGCGTTTAAGCAATATCTTATTTCGAATATTAACGGTGTAATTCGCATACAGTGAATTATTAAAACCCTTTTCAGTTGCAAATGTACACCCAGAAATCCTTTCATTTACCTAAACCTTACACACAGCGTAACTATTTAAAGCCAGGGACGCAATGTTGCCATGAGCGACCATCACAGGCGGATGGACAGATGGAAAAAAACAGAGTATAGGTTGAATTAGTCAGCCAAAATATAGAGCTTTTCTGTGATCGTTCCGTTGTATGGATTTTCAAGTTAATAGATCGCAATTCGATTACAGTAAAAAATATTAATATTTTATATCTCTTATAATTTTAAAATGTGACAATGCAGTACAAACCCTTGTGTTAGGATCTGAGAAAAGCTATAATCGAGCGCTTCTAACCAATCAATCACCCGGGACAATTCTAATTCTACAAATGGCGGCAATACTGACGTATATAATTCATATCGAGGTCATTCCGCCAATTATCAGTTCGTCCATCCAGCTTTTCCAACCTTCTAATCTCCTTCTCTCCTCTTTTCCTCCGTTTGCTTTATTCCTTCTCTCTTACACCGCTAATTCCGTAAACTTTCATAGCCTCTCTCTCTCTCTCTCTCTCTATCGCTTTCTTTACATTACATCCTGCTTCATTACACCCATAAATTTCAGACCTCTTCTCTCCCCATAGTGCTACTATGAATTTCCGTAGTGTATTCTTTGTATCAACTAAACCTGGCTCTTCTCTCTCTCTCTCTCTCTCTCTCTTGCAATGACTATCTTTCACTTTATTTTTTGTCGCGACTGACTATCCCACAGATCTCTCTCTCTCTCTCTCTCTCTCTCTCTCTCTCTCTCTCTCTCTTTCTCTCGTAGCCATCGTTAGCGTCTCTCCTTCTGCCTCCCGAGACTCCCTCCGTCACCATCAATTTCCATCTTTATAACTTTTTGAAGGAGCGGCAGCAGCAGCAGCAGGAGCAGGAGAAGGAACAGGAGCTCCTATTCCACCTGGGCGGACCTCCTAGACCCCCAAAAGTATTGTGTCCCTGAGTAACTTCGGCCCAAGACCCCATTAGTCGTTGTTCTTTTGTTCCCCTCTCGCCATTTTCCCGCCACAGCTCAGCGGCGCGGCAGAGACTTTCTCTCTATATATATGGCTGATATTTCTTTTCTCTTGATCTATTCCGCTGTTCATGTCTAAGATCTCATTCGTCACATTTATATTTAAAGTTATTTTCAGTTTCTTCGATTGTGATTATCACCATTTAACTGAAGGTGTTCACTTTTTTTAACTGCATCACAATTTTCCCAAATGTACTTCGTTTTCTGCGTGGATTATTCCTCAAAACTTCACAGTAATTCATAGAGATTGAAAATAAGAGATACTAATGCCAGAATTTTACAAACCTATCCATTGGCAATGAACTATAGGGGGGGGGGGGGGGCGCGCGCGCGCGCGGCAATACCAGATATTTACGATTCCGTTTGTACAGAAAATGGTTTTGGTAATGTACCAGTCAAGGAGCCGGGTCTGGATTACATGCCATTGGAAGGTTACGAGGGCCTCACAGTAGAGGTATGTACCGAAGAAATTTGGTCACTACTTAGATTTCATTGTACATGAAATATTACTACACGCTTTTGCCCGGAATTAGAGAAGTTAAGAGGTCATTGTGGCACTGAAAAAAGCATTAATATATATATATATATATATATATATATATATATATATATTATATATTATATATATATATATATATATATATATATATATATATATATATATATATATATATATATATATACATAATATATAAATATATATATATATACATAAATATAAATAAATATATAAATATATATATATATATAAACTATATAAATATATATGTAATATATATATACATATATGCATATATAAATATATATATATATATATATATATATATATATATATATATATATATATATATATATATATATATATATATATATATAGTATGCGTGTGTGCGTATGTATACTGTTAATGACAAAATCACTTTACTTTCAGAATAATTTATTCCCAACGTATACTATCACAATTACATATAGCAATTTCATACTTGCGGATTCCTTTTACAGACTCTCTAATGGATAGAAAATTAAATAGTAACATTTTTCTGCCAAGAAACAAAAATTGTCTTCTAGCTTTCTATCTAAAAACAAATCGAATATTTGTTCCATCTGCAGCTTCATAACCAGATCATTAAAAAAAAAATTTGTCAATGCTTAAGACAAACACTTCAACGTTCTTGATTTCAGGAAAAAATAAAAGTATGAACCAAAACCACCCTAATACCAAAGGTTCTCTCATCAGAAACTTTGCTATGGTAAGTTTCCATACCCTACGACAAGCATCATATTGCTTTTTGTTTCTTTTTTTCTGTCGGAGTCCTTTCATCGTTCTTTCTTTTTACTTTCTATTGTTTTGTTACCTTTCAGTTTAAACTTCTATTTTACTCATCCTTCGCTTGGTCCATTTTAATCGTCTATATTGCACTTCTAGTCTTCTCCAATTTTGCTCCTTCTACTGTGATTTACTTCAACTATCTCCCACCCCGCTCTCTCTCTCTCTCTCTCTCTCTCTCTCTCTCTCTCGCACACCATACAGTTTCTCTCTTTCTGTCCATTTCTAATCAGGAATATGGTACTTTTCGATCCTCTGCATTTTATCTTCAAAGCCTCCCCTTTCAGTTATGAAGCGAAATAGTTTACTTCTCGATGCATTCTATCTGACCTGACTTTATGACCCTCTTTCTCTCTCTCTCTCTCTCTCTCTCTCTCTCTCTCTCCTCTCTCTCTCTCTCTCTCTGCTTACCTAACTCCATCACTTCCCTCCTTCCCAACTTAAGCTATCTTTCTCTCTTAACAGAGAAATTAAAAATAAAACAAGAGACAGAGTTCAGATTGCACAAAGCAATGAATCCATGCCAAACACCAGAGGAAGCAAGCAGGCATAAAGAACCCTGTAGATTGGTGGACAAATTAGTAAGTAATGCAAAGATAAATAAGGATGACAGAGTAGCATCAGTTTGTAAGGAAAACCCAAAAGAATTCTTTTAGTAGAAAGCCAATAAAAAATAGCATATGTCCCCTAAGAGACAATGGGGAAAATCTAGTGAACACAGACTTGGAGAAAGCAGAATTATTGAATAAGTTTTTACTAGTGTTTTCACAGTCGAAGACACTACCTCAATCCCTGAACCAGCTATTAAATATGAATGCGCAGAACCACTGGACAAAATAATATTTACAGACGAGGACATTAAAAACAAAATAGAAAAAATAAACAAGTTCAAATCTCCTGGACCGGATGGGATTCATCCAAGAGAAGTTAAAGAGTTAAAAAGAGGAGATAAATCCTCGCCTACATAAACTCTAGAGAAAAAGTGCAGAACAAAGAAAGGCACCAAAAGGATGGAAACTAGGTAATGTGGCCCCAGTTTACAAAAAAAGGTCCATGAGAAGAGCCGGGAAATTATAGATCAATATCTCTAACATCGGTCGTTTGTAAGATTTTTTAGTCCATAATTGCAGATCAAATTGTGGATTACATTGATAGAAACAACTTGTTAAACAGCCAACATGGTTTCAGACAAAATAGTTCCTGCCTACCAAACATCTTGGAGTTTTTTCATAACCTGCTTGGTATTAATGACAGTAGTAGAGCAATAGATATACTCTTCTTAGATTTCCAAAAGGCCTTTGACAAAGTTCCACACAAGAAACTAATGACAAAAGTTAGAACTTGGAATTGTAGGAGAAACAGCAGACGACTGGATCGAAGACTGGCTAACTAATAGAAAACAGATTCGTAATAAACGATGAGGAATCAGAATGGGTAGATGCGACAAGCTGAGTTCCTCAGGGTTCTGTCCTTGGCACTCGCTTGTTTTATATGTGTATTAATGACACTGATGTAGGATTAACTAGCAGGATAACCAAATTTGATGACGACACCAAACTAGGTGTAAATGCAGCAGATCTAGAGACAGCAGAAAGTTTAAGAAATTATTTAAAGAAAATAGGAGAGTGGTCAAAAAGATGGCAAATGCCTTTTAATGTGGATAAGTGTAAAGTGTTACAAATAGGAACGAACAACCTTCATGCCAACTACATGCTACTTGGAGTTATTATTACCAAGGCCTTAAAATCCACAAAACAGTGCATAAAAGCTGGAAAAAAAAGGCACAGAAACTAGTGGGATACATAAAGAGGCAGTTCAAATACAGAAACAAGGAAACAGTGCTGCAGCTCTACACATCAATAGTTAGACCTCATCTTGAATATACAGTACAGTTTTGGTCACCAACGGTAAGAAAGGGCATATTATATATACATATATATATATATATATAGTATATATATATATATATATATATATATATATATATGTATGTATGTAGTATACAGGGCATATATATATATATATATATATATATATATATATATATATATATATATATATATATATATAATATACTATCATGTATGTATATAGGGCATATATATATATATATATATATATATATATATATATATATATATACTATATATATATATATAGATTGATATATATCATATATATATATTTATATATATATATATATGTATATAGATATATAGATATATATATATCTATATATAGTATATATAATATATATATATATATATAGATATATATATATATATAGTATATATAATTTGCCCCCTCTTGGAAAATATGCTGCGGGCGCTCATGGTGCCGTCTGTCAACAAATGGCACTTTTTCTGATTTCTTAAAAAGTGTTTTTGCGGTCATTTTGCGAGGTGCGCCTGGAGCAGTCTTCTCTTGATATTATTCTTTTCTCTGCGGCATCGAACTTGACTCATTTAGTCTCCTTTTCTGAAGCTACTGAATGAATAAGCAGAACAAAATATTAAAGTCGTTTTCATTTAGCTTCTAGTGACGTTTAAATGGAATATAACTGTCAAAGTTAACTGTGATCTTTCAAGTGTCACATGAAAACAAAGTCCTTTTCAAATACTCAGGTTCCACGTTGTCTTTCGTGGTGGCGACTGGTCCGATTTGGGGGAGGACAGATCCTTATTCTCCCTCGTCCTAGAAATCCTTTTCTTAACGATAAATCCTTCTTACTCCTAATCACTGAACCCTCCGATTCCATCTTGACTACCACTTTCCTTCTCCGGTCTCTCCTTCAACTCCCTCCATCTGTCAACTGAACTTTTCTCCGTTATTTCACAATGTGATCAGTCAACACTTATCTACCATTACGTTTCCCTCGAAGCTAGCTTATTTCGGCTCGCTCGCTCTCTCTCTCTCTCTCTCTCTCTCCCTGCCTTGGAAACTCCAAATTTCTCTTCCGGACCTTCTCCCTGGAGCAATTACACTTTCCATTCCAGTCTCTTTCCTCTGATGCCAAATGATTTAGTTCCATTCTTATATCTCGAAAGTCTAGAATTTTTTCTGGAGTTAGCTCCGTCCTGTAAAAACAAAAAGATAGTTTTCCTAAATTTTAGTAGCCTCAGGCTAGGAACCCAAACCTAGAAAGAAGCAATTAGGAATATTCTTCAGTCACTGAAGTATTGGAAACAGATTCTACTATTCTGAATTTGAACCTTTACTACCAAACGCTTATTTTACTTCCTCTCTAGAGATAATACGGTACAGAGCACCATAAATTTAGTCCCATTCTACAAACGCATTTACCTAATTTTCGAAATTTGCCTCAGTTCTAAAAACAACGAATCTAACGGATGCGCAGATTAACCCAACACTATAATCCCACAATTTACCGAATTTACTTATTTTGGCTCTTTTTCTAGAAACGGCGTAGCGAGCTCTTTAAATAAAGTCCAATTCAGCAAACAACGCATACCGAATTTTGTAAATTTTGCCCCATTCTACAAAGGCAGAATCTATTTCCTGTCCTCCTCCCTCGGCATACTAAACTTCCCCTTTCACTCTCTCCTTGAACACAGAACTTCTTTACTCTATCTCCTTAAACAATGGATTTTTCCCTTTCAATTTTTAGAGGTGGCTCTTTTCTCTCCTGGTCTCTCTTGGAGCAGCGAAATCATTTCTCTCCATTAACGATGATGCATTTTATTCTCCCTCTTTGTCAATAGTCACAATATTACTCTGCTATATTTTCTTCAACATTTTCACCTATTTTCAATCCCCGAATACTGAAATCTTTTCGTATAATCATTTCTTGCTTTTATTCCTTATCTCTGGATAATTAATCACCGTTTTTTTTTTATCCCAGTTTCTTTACATAATCATTTTGATAATTAAATCTCTCCCTCTCTCTCTCTCTCCACTGTGGTCTGTGTTCCCTTAGTAACTACCCCCTAATACTGACTTATTTCTTTCACTTGTCCTTCCATTATACGTTTGACCAAATTAGCTCTTCTTCTGTTTTCCTTCCCTGCCAACTAATCTTAGCCTCGTAATCGGAATCTGTCAACTAAGACGATGTTTTGTTTTAATCATCTCGCTCAATCCTGGAATAGTTCCTCTCTTATGATTACTCCTATTTCATTGGGGAGACACTAAACATTTTCCTTCAATACCCTTTCCAAAATGCAGGTTTTATTATTTTACTGTTTCCTTTTTCTACTTCTCCAGAACAACTATTTATGATTTTGGTTCATGTTGTCCTGGACAATGACCTCATGCACGTTGAATCCTGTTCCTCCACCACCAACTTCAACATCTCATTTCCATTCCTCCCTGAACACGACGTCGATGATCATGTTCTTCGTACACAAATGAATGATAAAGGCTGAACAAAGGATCTTTATACCTCAAATCAACGTCTCTCGACTTCAATCTATGAAAAAATATTTTACATTATTGTTTTTCTCCTGTAACCGAACTCACCTTCATCTTCACTT
>NC_061093.1:4144165-4152679 GCF_015104395.2 Macrobrachium nipponense
AGGTCTCCATATAAAGATTAAGGCAAAACTCGGAGTACATGGAAACCAAGGCAGGGAATGTCAAACGGGAGCATTGAACCAACTCTCATCTATGGATGTTAGATGTAGACGGTAAGCGCAAATGAAAGAAAAATGCTGAAGTCCTTAAAGTGAACTGTTTGTACAGTATATGTGGTATACATGCAATATATATATATATATATATATATATATATATATATATATATATATATATATATATATATATATATATATATATATAAGTTGAAAGGGAGAGGAATGAGGTGATAGCCAGAAAAGATGGCAAGTTTACCATGGGTGAAAGAGGGATCAGTGTTTATTGATGGTGTGGTTACGTGGGAAACAGTGACATAGCAAGTTGGTGAAGAAGAGAATGGGTAGGTGCAGCTATGGAAGACCGAGAGAGGGAAGGTCTTCACCACAGATATAGAGGGGAGAGATTGGAGAGACAAGCGACGATCGCGTGGACGTAAGGCGCCAATGTTATGCGATCGTTGTCAGAGATGGCATCGGAATCAACTGCGGAGACCAGTAACAAAAAAAAGCCACTCCTGGCACCCAATGCTGGGTCATCAACTGTGTCATTTACAGGAACAAGTTCACGAAAGAACAGGGGAGAACATTTCACGAATAATAGACCTATTTTCATTCATGATATTCTTTATTGACTGTTGAAATAACCTCAAGTAACCGCGTGTTAGGAAGCAGTCAACTTCGCTCCTGCTTTTATATCTAATAAAATACGTAAGGAATGTTGTAATAAGCTTTTTATTAAAGCATGCGTGTTGTTTACCCGTGGTAAGCGCCTACAGCTCGTACAATATTATTCCAAATGATGAATTGTATAGAATAAAAGTTGTTCAGTGTTCTGAAATATACCTGAAAAGTCACTGGCATGTAGGGTTACCATCAGTTGTATCATACAATCATGGTTATGCCTGACTATTTTTCCTACTGCTCGTACTACAACAATGTACATAGGCTAGTATCGTGAGGCCTACATCCAGGCCTGCTTAAGTTTTAAGTCTTAATGGTAGTGTTATTTACATGCTATCAATAAGTTCTCAAGCCTGGCATGCTGGTATGGAGAGGGGACTCTGCTGAATTTGATCCCCCAGAACACTTAAAGGTAGTATATCCTTCAATTTTACCATTACCATTTTTACATGAAAGGAAACTTCAAATTCTTACTACGTTAAAAGTAGCTCGAGACTGGAAACCCTCATTGTGACCTTCCCTAGGATGAATTTGTTTCGTTTCTCATCCCAACCGGCAGTACTACACACTGGTGAACATTGGCTGACAGGTATCAGGTTATTGAACCTAGGCTATTATTAATATTATATATTATATGCCTATGGCTGAAGCTTATTTGGGATCACAGCGTTGGAGATGACAATTATTTTACCATATTGTATCAGTTTGACCCATGAATAAAGAATGATAATGAGCTCTGCCTCTAAAGTAAAACAGGACTGTAAATTTATGGTGGAAAGAAAGGCACATAACGTCGACAAATTGACCAACTACATTGCTCAATTGTATACAAACTACAGCAGACAGAATTAAAATTTTTATTTCTACCTGTAGTGTACATTGTCCTTGGTAAATACTGCAAAGATAATTTACCAATCATTAAAATAACCCAATTGTAATTGCCATATCTACAAAACCTAATGGCTTAACTGTAGAAGAAACATGAGCAAAATTAAATATTTTTATTTCTGCTTACAGTACATATTGTATATAGTAAAAGGTGTATAAATCATTCGACGGTTTTGACGGTAATCCGAGAAAACACTTTTTAAAGAGTACAAGGTTTCCTATAAGACTGTATGGGTTTGCGCTTTGTTCACAGGAGAACGATCCCCTGGGATCTTAACCTCCAGGAGGCCACGAGAGTTAATGCAAAACTGAAGGCCATTTGTACTGATGATGACTCTTCCGTTTAGGTATATGAACAAGTGAATTTTAAAGTTTATAACAATAAGCATTCATCCATGTTTTCATGTGTTTAAAGTATTAATATTGGCATGGGACACACATGTCTGTGTATATATATATATATATATATACTATATATATATATATATATATATATATATATATATATATATATATATATACGTATATACAGTGTGTCCCCATGCCATATTAATACTTTAAACACATGAATTCATGGATTTTGAAAACGCTGACAACATGTTTGAAAACTACAAGTGAGGGAATTATTTTTATTTAAGCATTTCTAAAATGTTAGGTAAATTTCTATATTTTCTCTTCCAGCCTTTCTATTCAATAAAGGTTCTGCATATTTGCGAGTGCTTTCTCGTGTTGGAACGTTAAGTGTGTAACAACAACCTATTAACAGTTCTAAAGTATGTACTGTTTCATTAGGATATATATTATAAATTCTTCCTATTGTGTATCATTTCTCAAAGTTACATATTTAAATCACCTGTCAACCTGATTCTATTTATATATTATAGATATATATATATATATATATATATATATATATATATATACACCTATATGTATATATATACACACACACACACACACACACACATATATATATATATATATTATATATATATATATATATATACTATATATATATATATAATACAATTCACATATGGAGAGTGAAAACCGGGAATGGAACAAGTACTTTCGTAGTTTAGTTCTATATATTCAACAAGTTGAGCCTGAAAGTGTAGAATAAACTAACAAAGTACAGGTTCCAAGTCCCGGTATTCACTCGCCTCCTTACGTGGAATTTATGATATTCTCAAGCACGCGAACTTTCTTGCTATATATATGTATATATATATAAGTATATATATATATATATATATATATATATATATATATATATATATATATATATATATATATATGTATATATATATATATATATATATATATATATATATATATATATATATATATATATATATATATATATATATAAGTATCTACTGTGATTTTTTAAGCATATATATATAATATATATATATATATATATATATATATATATATATATATATATATATATATATATATAGTCTAGTCAAAGTAGGCAACAACCCTAAAAAAATTGAAAGAAATTGTTTTATGGTGTTGATTTATTCTTTTATGTGTGGACATTAATGCAACATAAGTTTACCAAAATTGGGGTACCGGAAATGGGTCAAAATGGCGTCATACAAATGTGGCGACTAATGCTTCATATCTCCATTTTTCACATTTCCCCTTCATCATCTGATACTGAATCCTGATGCATGTTGTAACAACGGCCATTTTGGCATTGGCCACATGCATGAGAACAGCCTAGCCCGCCATGCTTTCGACAAGTACAACGGTGTGTGTTACAAACACCAGAACAACTGCAATAAACCATTTTCAAGAGTGTTTCTGGTGCAGGTGCATTGTCAGTCATCGCTGGTGCTAGCTTGTTGGTTTGTAGGCTCCACCCCCATTGAGTGACGTCTATATCATCACCCTTGCCCATCCATTGCATGACCTGGAGATAACTTCTCAAGAGAATGATACTTTGTAGCCGAAAATATTCAGGTATCACAAAGCTTTTTGCCTCACTCACATTTTTGCAAATGGGTTATATCTGACAGCAGATAGGTTGTCCTCAGGTTTGCCATTGAACAGATACCACATGGGTGCACACTTACAGTCTACAATAACATCCATGTCTTGTCCAGGTGTACTAAAGATCTTTGCACATCTTTGCAGGATTGGATCACCTTTAATCAGCTTTTGCAGAGCAGACTGCTTTTAATTCCAAATATCCTGAAAGTGGTGTCGCATCCTGTGAACGCCTGCAGAAACAGCAAACTCTGACAGATCTCGTTACCAAGAACTTGCTGTACGACCTTTATGTCATATACTACAGTAAGACTCCGTTTATCTGACCTGAAGCAGAGCTTTTTACCATCACTGGGAGATGCGTAATGAAGCAGTAGCACTACCAAATCTGTGTCCTCGCCTATGAGCATGGTAGTTTTTTCAGATGACATTGATACTGGTGTCCTCACAATGTCCAAGTCAGCATCTCCCATAGCATGTATCACATGACATCCTCTGATTTTTATGCAATCGGCAATCATATGGTTCAGTGTCTGTTTGTTCTCGTTATTAAAGGAAATCCTCCATCTTTCCATTGAATTTTCTTTCAGTGATATTCACCTTATGACCGTCACGATTCTGTCTTCGTCGCTGATGTGTACTGTCCTTTGTACTTGGACCACCACTGTAACCATCGAAGACTACCGTAGCCTTGCCATAGTGTTTCACTGTGATGCTGCAGAGTCGCTGGCAATGGAGGTGTAGGTCCTTCCATCAGTGGTACTATCAAAGCCCTAGGGCGCACAGCTTGTACAATAGATTGTCCAATACTCGCCACCTTTCTGCAAGTGCCTTTGCCAACATCAAGCATTGCAAGCTTGATGAAATGTATTCTATCGCAGATTGTAGTTCTAGCGCCGAAATATCAGGATATTGGTCGGGTGAAGGTGTGATCATTGACTTAAAGTCGCTCTTAATCAGTTTAGCCGCAGTCTGAATGATGGCTCTTTTCTGAGCCTCTTCATCACTTTTTGGCAGGCTAAAATAGTCTCTCAGAATACTACTAGTTTTCTCACGAAATGTTACAATACCATGCAACCCCTCTTGCTCAGCAATGAATATAGATTCCCCGTAATGCTTTACCAGTTTTGATTTTAGGTACTGGTTGCCATAGGCCACAGAATCTGGCTGAACCAGATATTCTGCCATTTTCTTTGCAAGATCATCCACTGTCAATTGTTCTTCATCATTTTCTTCTAAGAACGAACACATTCTGACGAAGGCTTGATCTTTGTCAGGGTCTTTTGGTCTTCCAACATTTCGTGGCTTCTTTTCAAGTGGACCATCTTAATACTGCAAAGGAATGGCCCATTTTCTGCGAAAATTGATGTCACATGACCGATGGTACACACAATCAGCAGCATGAAGATTCTTTCAGGAAAACCCAATTTACCACGAACAGTGAGTGCCCATTCATCATTACGATCCTCACAATGTGAGAGGATTGTTTGTCTCCACAAATGAATCAGTTTTGACACAGCTAAATTCTTGAAAATCGGCACTACAGGGTGATTTTATTATGTATTTGCCACAGAACAAAGTGTGATTTGCTGTTAAAAGGCCCAACAGAAACACGTGCACTCCTTTCGAGAGGTTGAGGTGGTTGTAGCTTGGCTTTCTTCAACAATTCTATTTGCTTCTCGTTAATATAGGCCACTGCATCTTTTATGCACTTCGGTACTAGCAACTACCACAATACTGTCAACTCTGTCAATGCTGGCCTTGTTGATTGATTCCTTCAGCTCCCTTTTCACCAATCACCACAGTCTCATCATCTACCTCACAGCCACATAAAGGACAATTTCATCGACTAACCATTTTCTCATGCTCTGATATAAAAAAAGAAATTCATGTTAGTAACATCTCAAAGCTGGAGTGGATGAATGAAAGCAATAAACTAAATGAGTGTGTGTACCAACAAATTTCACCTCATTGCAGGATGACATCACAACATTATGACTGCACCTATAAACTTTTTATAAGCCTTGAAAGCGCCTCAGTGGCGTGATCGGTATGGTCTTGAGCTGCCACCTCGACGGCCGCGAGTTCGAATCTCGGGCATTCTATTGAGGGGTGAGAGATGTGTATTCCTGGTGATAGAAGTACACTCTCGACGTGGTTCGGAAGTCACGTAAAGCCGTTGGTCCCGTTGGTGAATGACCACTGATTCCATGCAACGTAAAAACACCATACAAACAAACAACAAACAATATAAGCCTTGAATAATGGGGTAAACGTTATTTATACATTTGTAAAGTCACTTGTTCACTGAAATTACCACTTATCAAAGTACGGAAGACCTAACTGTCTTCCTAACCAGAATATTAGGTGTTTCTAGAGGCAAAGGCGGCCATCAACCATGACGCCATTTTGACCCATTTTCGGTAACCCCATTTTGGTAAACTTTTGTTATATGGCTATTTACACATGAAGCAACAAAGTGATGCAATAAAACAATTTCTTGCAATTTTTTGGGGTGATGGGGGTTCAGGTCACATTTTGACATGGACTAATATTATATATACTTATAGGGATATAATATATACTATAATATATATATATATATATATATATATATATGCATATGTATATGTATATAAATATATATATAATATATATATATATATATATATATATAGATATGTATATATATACTATATATATATATAATATATATATATTTATGTATATATATACAGATATAGATATATATATATATATATATATATATATAAGATATATCTATGTGTGATATATATAAATCAGAATGACACGTGATTTACATTACCACAGGGTAAATAAAACACTGGTTGTACGACTGACCCCGTTTCTTATTCATTTCTAGGACATTTCCCGAGGACTGATACACGGTGGTAGAAATTTATAATATATATCGTAACAAGACAGTGCAAACGAATATTCAGAATATGGGAACCAAATATTCACACCTGACAGGTGGGAAGGGGTGTAACTCTGCCACCATTACTATCTAAAGCCAACTACTAACTTTATTTACAAGACTGGTTGTTGATGCAGGTGGATCCCTCCCTCTTCACAGTTCATGCCAAATAGCTTTCTTAAAATCTAATATTTTTACTCATTTCTTTTGTAATTAATGGACCGATTTTATATATGCCATAACTGATACTCTTTCAGAAGATTTTTTTTTAATAGAAGTAGACACAATGAGGATTCTCTTGGAGCATTATCAAGATAAGCTACCATTTTTACTATCATTATATTTTTACTAACGTAAAAAATTTCCCCTGTTCACCTGGGAACATCTCGTACATTGTTTATGCAGTTCTAGTCTCTTTTCCGATGATTTTCAAGTTTGACCGATATAAAAATGGTTAGATTTACATTGAAAACCATTACATATCCTTTAGTATTGTCGGGAGAGTTCTTTAGAAGTATTTATTTAATTGTTTTATTGTCCTTCGATGCGACATTAACTTCAAAATTCTAAACTAGATGTGGTGGGAATATTGTGTAATTATTATTATATATACGTTAGTCAAGACAGGGTTTTCTTTGTAGGAAACTTTGTTGTTATAATAAAAATATTTTTTGCCTTTTTAATGCATTGTTTAATACAGGATAAATATATTTTAATTTCTTGCCTCTTTTACTTATTACATCTATTTCATCGTCAATATCGGTCAAATTGGAAAATCATTTTGAAAGATATAAAACACCATACATACATAATATATATATATATATATATATATATATATATATATATACATATATATATATACATATATATACATATACATATACATATACATATATACATATATATATATATATATATATATATATATATATAATATATATATATATATATATATACATATATATATATATATATATATATATATATATATATAATATATATACATCAATGGGGATACAATCCACAATGAAGTAAATTCCTCTCGTAGTTTAAAATATATATTACTTGTATAGGATTAAAGCTTTCGACCATCAACTGTGGTCTTGAACAAGACCACAGTTGATGGTCGAAAGCTTTAATCCTATACAAGTAATATATATTTTAAACTACAAGAGGAATTTACTTCATTGTGGATTGTATCCCCATTTACTTAGAGGTACGACATAGTACCTGGCTTCTGCATATATACATCAGTCACATCACATTACCGTGATTCATATACAAATATCGAACTACAAATGTCCTTTAATATCTAATTCTCTCTACCTCGGAATTAATATATTTTCATATATGTTTTTAACAGGGGGAATTTTTATTAGCGATAATAGGATGGGCGATCGCCAGGCTCGAACAGCGAACTCTCAATCCCAGGACTGGCAGTGAAGCCTAAAAACCACTACGCCACCGCAAGAGATATAAGTTCACGCCGCCTCCCAACTGAAATACCTGTCGCGCGCAGGTATTGTGCAGTCTCCAAAAACAAAAATACCTGCGCGCGACAGGTATTTCAGTTGGGAGGCGGCGTGAACTTATATCTCTTGCGGTGGCGTAGTGGTTTTAGGCTTCACTGCCAGTCCTGGGATTGAGAGTTCGCTGGTTCGAGCCTGGCCGGATCGGCCCATCCTATTCATCGCTTAATTAAAAATTTCCCCCTCGGTTAAACATATATGAAAATATATTAATTCCGAGGTAGAGAGAATTAGATATTAAAGGACATTTTGTAGTTCGATATATATTATATATATATATAATTAAATCCATGATAGAAAGGTGATTGAAAACTGGGAATCGGAACAAAGTTCATTCGTAGTTTATTCTACATTTTCCAGTTCATACTGAATGTAACAGAAGTTGAGACACCTTTATATACAAAAACAGAAAGGGGG
>NC_061093.1:4153179-4178056 GCF_015104395.2 Macrobrachium nipponense
AAAGGAGCACCTAAAGAAAGAGATGAGAAACGGTGGGTGAACATGAAAGAGAAAATGGGAATGGGGCAGATTTTTCAAAACCTGCTTGTCTTGTCTCTTTCCCCCTCGAGGTGATGATAGAATATTACTGGAATAAACCAATGGGGAAATTGGGAAGCTGAGAGGATAGTTGGTAAATGAAGAACAGAGGAAAAAAACAGAAAAAAGTGGGTCATTGTCAAAATGGAGAATTGCGACTCGGCAGACCCCCATTGTCCATAGAGTGATGTCTTGTTCCCTTGAAAAGATTATCATAAAGAATGGAGTGAAGCTCTATTCAGAGAAAGGATAAAACAATGAGGGGTAAAGTTAAGGACGGAAGAGAATTAAGCTAAGGGCAGATGCCCCTGTTAATGAGGTCCATACACGACACGCCCCCCCCCCCCCCCCCTACAGTCAGTGGTTATTGGCGTATACCATCACGGGCATATGGAGACTATTCCAGTTGCTTGAATTTCGTTCTAAGGCGTAGTCAAGCCGTTGATAACGAATAAAGATAAAGTATTTTATTTATTCCATAAAATATAGATAAACTTAATCACTCTGCTGATGAGATGATTATGGTATTGATGAACTCGATAATGATAATGGTACTGACAATGATACTGAGCCTGAAGATAGAGATGGTGTAGAAACATAGCGTGTTGTAGTCGCTCTTTTTAACAGAGATGAATGCAAAATTCGTTATTTCGGTGGAGTCTCAGATTATTGAGATTCCTAATAGTGTTTATTGTTTCATTGATTAAGGGGAAAGGTCGTCTGAGAGTTTGAAATCCTCCGGTACTCTCATCTTACAATTGCTTAACCTTCTAAAAGTGTATTCACTTTCACTCTTGGATAAGGTGTTAATCGTGCACTTTAATAATTTTATTGTTACACTCACAAACTTATATATTATTTAAATATGAGTTGCAAGTCCCGTTTTTCACTCGCCTTCCTACGTGGATTTTATGATATTCTCAAGCACGTGGACTTTCGTGTTACATAAAGGTGCGTTCACACGGTCGAACAATGTCCGACGGACAAACATTGTTACCATATCATAGGCGAAGCAGGATGACGTTATAAGCGTTGAAACGATGGAAGTAGATCTGGCAACAAACTGTGGTACCAGATGAGGTTGTATACCACTGTTTTTACTCTGCTTACTAGGCAAAGACCGGCAGACAATTGTTAATTGGTAATAATGTTTGTCCGTCGGACATTTTTCGACCGTGTGAACGCACCTTTAGATATATATATTAGATTTAGATTTATCTTCCCGCCACTGGCCAGTGGCATAAGGCTGATACAGTTTCTCTCCATCTGTCTCTATCCCGAGCCATTTCCCTCGCTTCCTCTAGTTTTGGATTTCATCCTCAAGATCCCTGACAATTATGTCTATCCACCTCGTTCTTGGTCTACCCAGCGTCTTCTTCTTTATATTTGCTAACTGCTCAGTGCTCTCCTGGGGTCTCTATTCTCTTCCATCCTCTCAACATGTCCAAACCATTTCAGCCTTCCCCTCTTCAACCTGGTACTGACTGGCCTTTGCCTCAATCTCACCATGATGTCTTCATTTCTAACATAATCATCCCATTTAATGCCAAGTATTCTTCTCAGCAGCTTCATCTCAAAAGCATCCAACCTTTTCTCCTCTGTTCTGGTCAGTGCCCAGGTGGACGAGCCATACATCAGGACTGGTAGTACTACTGCATTGAATATTCTCATCTTAGTTCTCAAGCTGATTTCATGCCTCGACCAAACGTTTTTTCTCAGAACCTCAAAAGCTCTTGCTGCTCCTAGTTTTCTTCTTTGTATATCTTCAATTTGCCTCCCGGTCTGCTGTTAACCAACCACTTACCCAAGTAAACAAACTTCTCAACTTGCTTGATTGTTCCTGTCCTCTGATTGTCATATCCTCCATGTGCACCCAATCATCATCCTTACTCACAACCATGATCTCGCTCTTCTTTGTGCTGATGTTCAAGCCAAAATTCTGTGTCTCTGTCTCCATCCTCATTACCATACCTACCAGCACCAGCCACGTATCAGCAACCAACGCAACATCATCAGCAAAGTCCAAATCCATAAAAACTTCTCCACCAATACTAGCCCTCTGTTTTCATTCTCCATACACTTCTCATTATATAGGCGTCAATTTATACATTAAAACAAGGTAGTGACATAACACATCCCTTGTCCTTTAAGCCCACTTCCAACTGGGTAAAACGCATTTCCACTTTGCTGTCCATCCAGCTGTACACAGCTGCACACTCCTTGGTACCAGTTCTTTAGTATCCTTATCACTTTCAGTGGTATACCATAGTGTTCTGCCACTCTCCACATTCCATCTCTCCATACTGAATTCATTCACGCTTTCTCCAAAGTCTATAAAAGCACAGAATATTGGCTTTGCATACTCCATCTCTTCTCAATTATCTGTCTTAAGGTGAAAATTTGATCCACTGTTGACCTTCCACTTCTAAAACCACACTGCTGTTCTCTAAGTTTCTCTTCTACTATAGGTCTTATTCTGTTAAGTATTACTCTCATGAATATCTTCCCTGGGACTGACAGTAAACTTATGCCCCGATAGTTACCACACTCCTTTTGCTTCCCTTATTTTTATATATTGGTATCATAATTGCCTTTTTCCAATCACTTGGTACCACCTCTGTTCTCCAAACTATGCTAAAAAAACAACTCTTAATGCCTCTATCATCCTTCGTCCTCCTGCTTTTTAGGCATCTCTGCAGTTATCCGCACACGCCAGCAGTTGTTTTTTCCATTTTTTACAGATTTTAAGGCCTCTTCACCTCTTCTGCACTAATGTCTTCTTCTTGTACCTCCAGGGCCTCGTTTAAATCTGCAATGCACTCATCCCTACCGGTAGTATCAACATTTAGGAGTCTTTCAAAATACCTTGCAAACAGATTCCTTTTCTCCATTTCGTCTGTGACCAAGTTCCCATCTTCATCCAACATGCCATCACTCCCTCCAAACTTTTTCTGGCTTGCGTTCCTCAAGAATCTCACAGCTGCAAACATAGCCCTGCTCTCGCCAATTTCCATAGCTTCTTCAACTTCGGTAGCTCTTTCTTTCCAAAAACATGTTTTGGTCATGCTTCATCCTATCACTTAGTTCTCTCAGCTTTCATTATTTCTTCGTCTTTTTAAGTTGTGTTTCTTCTCTAGGTCTTGTTCATCGTCCATTTGAACTCTCAACCTTTGTTGCTCTTCACTTAAAACTTTTGCTTCATCACTAAACCAAGGTTTGCTGTTACTTCTCTTATAACCTAGCACCTCTGTTGCTACGTCCTTAGTACCTGAACTTAATATTGCCCAGGATTCCTCTGAATCCATATCCATATTTTCCATACCAATTAATGCCGCAAATTTGCCTCCTACCTTCACCTCATACTGTTGTTTAACTCTTTCATTTCTCAACTTATCCACATCAAACTTTATAGTTCTCTTTTTTCTGATTGGCCTGTAAACTTTATTCTAATCTTGGATATTACGAGTTTGTGGTCAGAAGGAACACGGCAGCCCCTAAAAGTTCTGGTGTCTAATATAGACTTCTTCCATTTCTGATTTACAATAACATAATCTATCAAATTTTGTACCAGTCCATTTGGCGACACCCATGTAGTTTTGTGCTCTAATTTATGGTTGAAATATGTGTTTGTTATAGATAACCCAGATGCACCACATAGCTCTAGGAGGTCTTCTCCCATTATCATTTCTAGCTCAATTCCAAAATTCCATTTTTCCAATTGTTCCCTGAAAGCCATCATACTCTCTTCCTACTTTAGCGTTAAAATCCCCCATCAGTAACAACATATCATGTCTTCTAACCCTCTGTATAACTCCAGTTAGCTTTTCATAAAATTCATCCTTCTCTTCTTCTCCACTCTCTTCAGTAGGGGCATACACCTGTATAACAGCGATGTTTGTATATTTACCTCGCAACCTGCAAGTGACTATTCTCTCATCAATACATTCATAATGCTCCAACATTTTTTCAGCTTTCTTACTCAAAGCAATTGCTGACTCTCTCATGTTCTCCCTGGTCTTTACCAGAATAGATGAACAACACATCTCTATTCTTACTTTCCCACACCCAAGCCACCTAGTTTCACTCAATCCAGCAATTTCCAAGTTGTATCTCTTGATTTCCTGTGCCACTAAACTTGATCTTCCTGTCATATACATTGTTCTCGCATTTAGACATCCAACTCGACAACTTTCTTTTGTGTTGAAGGGTGGCCGACTCCCTTCTGGTGAGGCAAAAACCTCTGTGACAATCTTCCACCAACCTCCTCCCACCAATGTCTTGGGGGTTTGGGAGGAAAGCATCATATGAGCCAGTTCGAAGTAAGGGACCAAGGTCCATGGCCACCCTGGCTCGGGCCTCATTAGTATCCTCAGGACCATGGTGAAGCTCACATCTCCCAATGTTCGCAACCCCAACTGTATCAGTTTCTGTCGTAGGGTATCTTTTTATGATGCAGGTTACGAGTCCACACCAAACCCTCCCATTTATCCGGGCTTAAGGGACCGGCATGGCAATAAGTAGCCTGGCTGGGTTAGATATATATATAATATATATATATATATATATATATATATATATATATATATATAATATATATATATATATATATATATATATATATTATATATATTATATGTATATATTATATATATATATATATATATCTATATATATATATATATATATATCATATCACAGTTTTCCGTGATTCATATACATATATCGAGCTACAATGTCCTTTAATATCTAATTCGCTCTACCTCGGAATCAATATATTTTTCGTATATGCTTAACTGAAGGGGAATTTTTTCTCGATAATAGACTTGCCTGGACCGGGGAGCGAACCCACGGAGCCTTTCAAATCCAGGAAACGTCAGTGAAGCTTTACCTACTACACCACCCAAGAGGCTCTTGCGGTGGTGTAGTAGGTAAAGCTTCACTGACGTTCCTGGATTTGAAAGGCTCCGTGGGTTCGCTCCCCGGTCCAGGCAAGTCTATTATCGAGAAAAAATTCCCCTGCGGTTAAGCATATGTGAAAATATATTTAACTTCCGAGGTAGAGCGAATTAGATATTAAAGGACATTGTAGCTCGATATATATATATATATATATATATATATATATATATATATATATATATGGAACAAAGCAGTGAACAAAATATAATTAACAAAGCATGAAAGCAAACAAGCTATTACTTTCGTATGTAGAATTGTACTTTGGACCAGTTACGGAAGCAACTTTCAGTTAGTATGTACAACCCTAACTGCAAGTATTATACAAAGGTTATGAAAAACAAGGAATAAAACAATACACAGTAAAAAAAAATATAGAATTTTAAAAAGTAAAATTAATGTACCATCCTTCAATGAGTCCAATTTTAATACCTACAGTTTATAATATTAAGGTAAAACTTCAACCGCTTACAGAACTTATAACAAGATATTATTATACACATACTAAACTTATTCAATAAAATATGTTCAATTGTAATTAATAACTGTTATTTATGTAATTTCATAATTAAGTACCATCATATCCTCTACTGTGTTGCAGGTATCAGAACACATAGTGTACGCTCGTAATTTCGTAATAAGGATTTCAATGGTTAAGAAAGAAATATAGTTATAAAAGATAAATATTCATATATGCAGATATACAAACCTATATAAAAGAACAGAAAAAGATTTATTTATACTTGAGTATATTATTAATCACTTTATTAAATAAAAGTTGACAATTGAAGATGGTATTAGATGATACTTTCACCAACCAATTGTATATTACACAACCTAGAAAGTTACGAACATATGACTCCAGAAGTCATACTAAATGGTGAATTAAGGTACAAAGCGGGTAGTTCTTGTAGATCAAAATTGAAATGACGTCCTTTATCATAAACTTGAGTTAGAAATTTATTGGTGATAATTTTGATACCAATTTTGCCATCTAAAAAGGATCCTGTTTGAGGAGGGTCATCATGATTATTGGAAACTGTGGGTATATATATATATATATATATATATATATATATATATATAATATATGTATATTTATTTAAAACACCACAGTAGGTGCACGTGACTACATGAAATAAGCGAATACCACAGGGAAAATAACGGCAGAAATTCGTAGCCGAACACTTTCGTCCTTTGGAAAGACATTGTCGAGTCCTGTTATTTTTTTTCCCTGTGGTATTCGCTATATATATATATATATATATATATATATATATATATATATATATATATATATATATATAATAAATAATAATAAAAATTTATAATAACCATGATGCTCTTTTAACTTCTTGAACCTCTTCGCAGTTTTTTTTTTTGTATACGCTTGTCACTACAAAGCCTTGAGATCCTAATGCAAGAAATTTGAAGCATTTATGGTGTCTGGTAGCGGGAAACCCAACCCGTCCCATAGTCAGATGAGGTCACGTTGCCGATTTGTCCATGAGAAGGATAAAAGTCTATTGCCTCTCTTATACATATATAGTCGTTTTCAGATACATTCATTAGAGCTGGAATAGACACATCCTCACCGTAGCCAAGTGAGGGATCGTTTTTATAGTTTTTTTAGACCGAAATATACATGTAGAATCCACTGTTCACCTTTTACATCATGAACGCGTTTACACACAAACACACATTATATATATATATATATATATATATATATATATATATATATATATATATATATATATATATTTATATATATATATATATATATATATATATATATATATATATATGTGTGTGTGTGTGTGTGTGTGTGTGTGTGCGTGTTGCACGATCATGATGTAATTGTTTACAACACATGGATTTTTTTGTCGAGAGGTGTAAAAATGTATATTCTGGGGCGTTAGGTTTTTTTGCCTTTTAAACTACATTCTATGTAGAAAAGAAAAAAAGATTGTCGTATTTGTGAAATGAGAAGAAACGCAAAATAATTGAAGTTTCTCACGCAGTGTCCTGGGGCACTTGTACTCTCGAGCGAGCTCGAGCCACAGGTAAGTTTTATTTACCTTCAGATCTTGAAAAAATAGTGGCAGATCCTCAGGGCATTTGCCTTTAACTTGATTCATAGTTTATTTAGCAAGTGGTTGTTATTTTTATTTGTGCCTTTTGTCTAATAAAGTTTCTTTATAGAGTAACTTGTAAAGTACCTGAAATATATTGGGGGAAATTAAAATAGCCATCACTGAAGAGTAACGGAAAGGAAAAAGTTATCTCTTCACAATAGGGCAATACTGCAATCCCGAACAGTAATGGAAAAGATTGGAAGACGTTGATGTGGCTGAAGCAAAATTCTCTCTCTCTCTCTCTCTCTCTCTCTCTCTCTCTCTCTCTCTCTCTCTCTCTCTCTCTCCTAAGGGTCCTAGTTTAAAAGCATAGCCTTGGGAGCTGAGGGTCCTTCCTCTCTTAGGCACTTGTTGGAATTCGCCGGATTAAATTAGGTAAAATTCTTTTACATTTTTAGCTGTGACACTGCCAGATGCATTCCTTCACTTATCGCTGCTGGTAAGGAAGCTGATCTTATTTTATTTCGCATTTTTTTTTTATTTTAAACTTTATAATGTCCAGATAACCGTTGCCTGATTATTTCGAAGAGAGGGCTGTATTGCATGTTTATATTTTTGGGCTGATCACATTTTGATCTGTGAAACGCATAACGTAAGATCAAGCTTTCGTTAGCGGTGTGAGCGATGTTTGTTGAATAAATAAAGTTAATATAGTTTTAACAGTGAGTGACTGTGTTGCGGTTTAGACGTATCATTTTGCCGATCCGTGAAGTTTTATAAGTGCTAGGTAGGCAAATCCATGTCCCTAACAATAATTTTTGAACGAATAATTACAAATACTAGCTGACCGGCCCAAGCGCTGCTTGGGATAACTCTGAATGACAACTGATAAACTTGCTCTCTCTCTCTCTCTCTCTCTAGTAGCCATCTTGCTTGGTGAGACGTTCCCGCGTGAAATCAGATTAATCAACAGATATCACAAGTTTAACATACGACTAGAATTTGAGAAATATCTAGAAGTGTTCGTGAACTATCGGTGATAAGATTAGTGTGAAAATAGTAGGATAAAGCGTCTTTTAAGTTAGTTTATCAAGTGGAATACTGTAAATCAGAACAAGATGGCAGTAAGTTCCAACTGCGGGAAGAGATGGCGTAATTTAGCGTGTTTAGCAGATTCGCAATACGATGAGGTAGCAGGAAGGGAACTGGCATTTCTCATCTATGAAATCAGCAACAGTCCTAACCAAAAAGATACAAAAGCATTCATAGATATATTAGAAGGATATAATCCTTCAAACTGGAACAAATCTAATGAAAACATCTGAAAATAATTGAAGAAGTTCCAAATAAAATCCAAGTGGTCAAGAGACTCATAAAGAAAATATACATAAACCAACATATTCCGACAAAGAAAATGAATAAGGTGAATCTTGTGAATATCCTAATTGACGCATTAGGAAAAAGAATGCCAAAAGCATGCAAACTGTGTAAGGTTTGGTATAGCATAGTCAATCCACAAAACCTAATCAGAAAATGTGCTGCATGCAACATTCCGACCCATCCACAGTGTGCTGAGGTAATACAAGATATGAGAAAAGATACAAGAATTTTTGTTCAACATGTCTATCATGGATAGACAATGTTATTAAATCAAGATTGAATGTACAAATAGTTGAGGATGAAGAAGAAGAGGAGAGAAAGAAGAAGAAGAAGAAGAAGAGGAAAACGGAAGAGAAGTAAACAAAAATGAAATGACAGAAAAAAATAAGGAAAACAAGAACAAGATAAAAGTATGGATGCAGAGATACTCATTGATACTACATATGAGGTCAATAAAGCAGCATACCTACGAAGAAATAAATTACGATATGGCAACAGAAAAGCAAATCCCGAAGAGGCTCTACCCAGATCTACACAATGACGGGAAAGAGGGAAAAAAATAGACAAGAAAGACAAAATCTGCAACCTTTTGAAAAGAGGGAATTGCAGATTTGGAGAAAGATGTTACTACAAACATCCTAAGGTATGTCACAACTATGAAATATATGGTAAATGTGCATACCTAGATGGATATGGGGATGATTGCAGAGATCTGCATCCAAAAATATGCAAAAAACCTAAAAGAAGGAAAAGGATGTAAGTTCGAAAAAAAATGCAAATATATGCACCCTGTAGCCATGAATCATAATCAAATAAATAACCAACCAAGTAATAATAAAATCCAAAAATAAGAAAAGAAACAAAATAAAGAGAGAAATCAAGAATATCAGGTAAAAGAGAAAAGCAAACCACCAATGAGATATGCAGAGATGTCAGCAAAAAATTTCAATGCATCAGCTCCAAAATTCTACTCAAGGGATAATAACTGTATTTATTATGCAAGAGGATATTGCAGAAACGGAGCAAAATTGCAGATTCAGACACAAAATGAATAATTATGATGAAAGGAAGATCAAATATTATGGAAAAGTTGGATTTTTTTAATGTCAGAATTTCTGGAAATGAAAAAAAGAACAACATACCAGAACAGGAAAGAGACATGGGAAAATCCTTATTACTACCAATATTAAATGAAGGAGAAAACACGCAAACCATCATAGTGATGAATGCGCAGGGTTTAGTTACGAGTAACTCAAAAAAGAAAAATAGAGTACTTAGAAGAACTAACCAAATTGAAAAGAAAATAGATATAAGAATATAAGTGAAACCTGGTATTCCAAGAGACTGGGAATGATGATCAAATAAAAGGGTTCCAAACTTATAGATCAGATAGAAAAAATAGGAATCAAGGGGGAACCGCAATATATGGGAAAGACAAAAAACAAGGAAAAATATATGAGAAATATAGTAACTCAGAATGTGAACTAATAGCGGTAGAATTTGAATCTGAAAAATTAATGAACATAGTAATATATAGACCTCCTAATACTAAAGAGTTTGACTTAATAATTGAAAAATTGGATGATATATGTAGAAATCACAAGGACTGGACTATTCTCCTATCTGGTGACTTCAACTTTTCCTTTCGTAGTAGAATGGAAAGAACGAATAGGAGATTGTGGATGTACTTATACATATAAAAAAGAGAGTAATAGTAGTGCAGAAGATAAAAGGCAATTCGAAAAAGCTATTAGATATGCTACTAGAATACACATTCAACAAATAAATCACCTGCAACAAGAAAGGAAAATACTTTAGACCTAGTATTTGTTGAACGAGGTGAATTATGTTAAAGAAATAATGTCAATAGAATTTAACAGTTCATTCAAAGCAAAGCCAAGTGAAACAGAGATAAGCAAGAAATGAAAAAGTGGGAAGGATATGGAAAATACAACTTCTACAGTAAAAATATAAAATGGTCAGAAATAAAATGAAGAATTAAACAAAGATTGGGATAAACATTTTCGTAAGCGATGACATAAGGGTAAATACGGAGATATTATATAAAATATTAGAGAAAATAGTGGATAAATATATACCGAAGAAGAAAAGTAAACATCATTCATGCATACCAAGAGACAGAAGGATCTTGTTCCAGAAAATCAGAAAGTGGAAAAAAGGTCTTGCAAAAGAAAAAAATGCATGGAAAGTTATAGAACTAAAAAGTAGATAGAAAATGAAAACAGAACAAAAGATTATACAATCAAAAGAAAATGAAAAACGGGACTTGGAAGAAAAACCCTATTAAATATCAAGCAAAACCCCAAACTATTATACTCATATGCGAAGAAGATGAATAAAAGAAGAATAGAAATAGGCCCTCTGAGAATTGAAGGGAGATTAACGAATGAGGAAATTTGCAACATACTGGCAGAACGATATAAGAGAGAATTCACCCCTAGAAATAGATAATGAAGATAATGATATAGAAGTAAGGGACGAAAATAGTGAATATTTAGCTGACATAGAAATTAATGAAAGCTGATATTGTGCAGGCAATTAATGAAATTAAATAAAATGGAGCTGCTGCAGGGCCTGATGGAATCCCTGCTATTTTGTTAAAGAAAGTAGTTCATTCTATCGCAAAGCCACTTGCAATATTATTAAGACAAAGTGTAGATACAGGCAAGATTTATGATGAGCACAAATTAGCATATATAACCCCTACTTTCAAAAGTGGATCAAGACTTGAGCAAGTAATTATAGGCCTGTGAGTCTAACAGCAACATATTATGAAAAGTGTATGAAAGGGTAATGAAGAAAAATATATGTTTAATAAACATAATTTGTTTAATATTTAGGACAACACGGTTTCGTACCGAAAAAAAAAGGAAAAAGTACACAAACCCAACTGTTAGTCCACCGTGAGAACATATTCAAAAATATGAAAAGCGGGGAAATGAACAGATGTGGTTTATCTAGACTTTGCAAAAGCTTTTGACAAAGTAGACCATAATATATTAGCAAAGAAAATTAGAAAACACAATATCATAGATAAAATAGGAAGATGGTTAAAAGAATTTTTACACAACAGAAAACAGATAGTTATTGCAAACGATGAGAAATCGATGAAACCAAGGTAATATCCGGTGTGCCACAAGGTACGGTGTTAGCTGCAATCTGTTTGTTATTATGATTGAAGAAACTAGACAGAATGTTAAGGAATTCGGTAGTGAGTAGTTTCGCTGATGACACAAGAATAAGTAGAGAAATTACTTGTGATGAAGATAGGAACGCTCTACAAAGAGACCTTAACAAAGTATATGATTGATGGGCAGTGGAAAATAGGATGGTATTTAACTCTGATAAATTTGAATCAATAAATTATGGCGACAGAGAAGGAAAGCTATATGCATATAGGGGACCTAATAATGAGACAATCACAAATAAGGAAGCAGTTAAAGACCTTGGTGTGATGATGAATATGGAACATGTTATGCAATGATCAAATAGCAATTCTTTTGGCAAAATGTAAAGCAAAAAATGGGAATGTTGTTACGGCACTTCACAAAACAAGAAAGCTGAACACATGATTATGCTTTATAAAAACATATGTTCGTAGTCCACTTGAATATTGCAATATGATATGGTACCCACACTATCAAAAGGATATTGCACAAATAGAGAGTGTACAAAGGTCCTTTACAGCTAGAATAGAAGAAGTTAAGGACCTTGACTACTGGGAAAGACTACAATCATTAAAATTATATAGTCTAGAAAGGAGAAGAGAACGCTACATGATAATTCAGGCATGGAAACAGATAGAAGGAATAACAGAAAATATCATGGAACTAAAAATATCAGAAAGAGCAAGCAGAGGTAGATTAATAGTGCCCAAAACAATACCAGGAAAAATAAGGAAAGCACACAGGACATTAATCCACTACGCACCAGCATCGATAATGCAGCGTCTATTCAATGCGTTGCCAGCTCATCTGAGGAATATATCAGGAGTGAGCGTAGATGTGTTTAAGAATAAGCTCGACAAATATCTAAACTGCATCCCAGACCATCCAAGATTGGAAGATGCAAAATATACCGGAAGATGTACTAGCAACTCTCTGGTAGACATTAGAGGTGCCTCACACTGAGGGACCTGGGGCAACCCGAACGAACTGTAAGGTCTGTAAGGTAAGGTAAGGTCTCTCTCTCTCTCTCTCTCTCTCTCTCTCTCTCTCTCTCTCACTTTTTCCATCTTTCTCCTACCTAACACCCCATCTATTCTCTCTCTCTCTCTCTCTCTCTCCAACCATCACTGTCTCTTTCCTTCTTTCTTCTCACTAATACCAACTCTCTCTCTCTCTCTCTCTCTCTCTCTCTCTCTCTCTCTCTCTCTCTCTCTCTCTCTCAAACACCCGCTATTCTCTGTCTCTGTCTCTCTCTTTCTCTAACCCTCCCTGTCTTTTTTCCTCTTTCTTCTCCCTCTCACTTCCTCTCCCTCTCGTTCTCTCTCTGTCAACCCCCTTCTCAAACTCCACACTCTTTGATGTCATTGATTTGTACCCTATAGTATTATTTTCCAAATGATAAGTATATGTATATTTCCAAATATGAATACAGAAATTATGTATGATAAAATCATACAGTAACTAAGTCTACGGGCATAACCACCCCCATTTCATGGGCAGAACCAGCTCTGTTTCAGGGAATCCCTTCTCACCCCTACCCCCTCCGGAGGGGGGGGAGGAAGGTAGGATGAAACCCCATTATAAACCATCTTAGGGATCCCCACTAAAACCCTGCCAAGTTTCATGCCCATCGGACCAGCTGTTTGGCTCTGATTGAATGACAGACGGACGGATGAACATAACGCTCATTATACTAAGATTGGGGTAATATGAATATATAGAACACTTACGTTATTCCTAAGATGGCCAGATAAGGAAATTATTCGTTACTAAGATATGCAAAGAAAACTACACGGTCATTTGTCGTCAGTGTTCAAATATCATGTAGAGTTATTCATCAAGTCCCGATCAGCTTATGTAATTACTTTCGGGGACTCTTGTATCCATTCTATGGAATCTTTCACTTCTTACCGTTTAATACACCATTCACCATAGGTCAGGAATAACGTTCATCCAAGGGGAATTATAATTGAAAAGTTTATATCGAACCACTGCCAGGTTTAGAAGCAGTGAGAGGAAGCGACTTTCGCCATTGAGCCATCAAATTGAAATCGACTCTAAATTAGAATCGATATCAGCTCATCTCCACCGTGGTAGGTGATTTCAAAGTTTGTAACGCTTGGTTATTCGGGAATTTTGGCACTTGAACAGCAGTTCTAATCTTACCGGTGACGGAGCACTTACCAATTAACATTTCCCAAGAATGTAAGTTATTCTCTAGGTATAGTATTGTATATTGAACGATAATTGTGGTCTCAGTTATGAAACGAAAAATAATATCAACTTAACCTCAGGTCTAAACATTCATGCCTCGATTCTGCACAATGTTCGAATTATAATCTACAGAATCTGAGTAATTCTTGTTGATATAGATATGTATATATTATTATATATATAATATATATATATATATATATATATATATATATATATATATATATATAATAGCATTGTGGCTATTACATTTACATATGTATCTGGTAAAGATGACCATTAGATTCTATACACACACACACACATATATGTATGTTATATTATTATATAATATATATTTATATATAATTATATATTATATATATATATATATATATATATATAATATATATACTTATATATATATTATATATATATATAGTTTCAGGCAGATGGCGAAATACTCTTAGGGCCATTTGATCCTCCAGGGGCTAATACTAAACACGGTTAAACAGTGTGAGTGAATCACTGTTTTGTCGTGTTTAGTGCTTGCCCCTGGGGGTGGACGAAATGGCCCTAAGTTCATTTCGCTGTCTGCCTAAAGTTTCAGGCAGTTCGCAAAATGCCTGGATTCGCTGACTGCCTGTAACATATGTAAACATTAAGCTGCAAATTTGATCTAATATCCAATTCTCTGCACCTGGTAGAGCGAATTTCATATTGGGTTATATTAATAGCTTAAGATTTGCGTATAAAGATGTCTTGGTGATGTGACAAATGTTCATATTATATATATATATATATATATATATATATATATATATATATATATATATATATATATATAGCAGCTGACCAACCCCGGTAATGCATGGGAAAGCTGAATGACGGCTGATAAAGTCTCTCTCTCTCTCTCTCTCTCTCTCTCTCTCTCTCTCTCTCTCTCTCTCTTTCCTGTGTAAGGTTTGGTATAGCATAGTCAATCCACAAAACCTAATCAGAAAATGTGCTGCAATGCAACATTCCGACCCATCCACAGTGTGCTGAGGTAATGCAAGATATGAGAAAAGATACAAGAATTTTTTGTTCAACATGTCTATCATGGATAGACAATGTTATTAAATCAAGATTGAATGTACAAATAGTTGAGGATGAAGAAGAAGAGGAAGAGAGGAGAAGAAGAAGAAGAAGAGGAAAACGGAAGAGAAGTAAACAAAAATGAAATGACAGAAAAAAATAAGGAAAACAAAGAACAAGATAAAAGTATGGATGCAGAGATACTCATTGATACTACATATGAGGCAATAAAAGCAGCATACCATACGAAGAAATAAATTACGATATGGCAAACAGAAAAGCAAATCCCGAAGAGGCTCTACCCAGATCTACACAATGACGGGAAAGAGGAAAAAATAGACAAGAAAGACAAAATCTGCAACCTTTTGAAAAGAGGGAATTGCAGATTTGGAGAAAGATGTTACTACAAACATCCTAAGGTATGTCACAACTATGAACTATATGGTAAATGTGCATACCTAGATGGATATGGGGATGATTGCAGAGATCTGCATCCAAAAATATGCAAAAACCTAAAAGAAGGAAAAGGATGTAAGTTCGACAAAAATGCAAATATATGCACCCTGTAGCCATGAATCATAATCAAATAAATAACCAACCAAGTAATAAAATCCAAAATAAGAAAGAAACAAATAAAGAGAGAAATCAAGAATATCAGGTAAAAGAGAAAAGCAAACCACCTATGAGATATGCAGAGATGTCAGCAAAAAATTTCAAAGCATCAGCTCCAAAATTCTACTCAAGGGATAATAACTGTATTTATTATGCAAGAGGATATTGCAGAAACGGAGAAAATTGCAGATTCAGACACAAAATGAATAATTATGATGAAGGAAGATCAAATATTATGGAAAAGTTGGATTTTTTAATGTCCAGAATTTCTTGGAAATGAAAAAAAAAGAACAACATACCGAACAGGAAAGAGACATGGGAAAATCCTTATTACTACCAATATTAAATGAAGGAGAAAACACGCAAACCATCATAGTGATGAATGCGCAGGGTTTAGTTATGACGCACCAGCATCGATAATGCAGGGTCTATTCAATGCGTTGCCAGCTCATCTGAGGAATATATCAGGAGTGAGCGTAGATGTGTTTAAGAATAAGCTCGACAAATATCTAAACTGCATCCCAGACCATCCAAGATTGGAAGATGCAAAATATACCGGAAGATGTACTAGCAACTCTCTGGTAGACATTAGAGGTGCCTCACACTGAGGGACCTGGGGCAACCCGAACGAACTGTAAGGTCTGTAAGGTAAGGTAAGGTAAGGCCTGTCAAGATAGTTGCTTCAGTTACGTTGTTCAACATCTTTGATATTTTATATTTTTCTACTTTTCACCCCCATTCCTATTGGTGCTGAACTTGGACTTGAATGGCATTGGGTATGTCTGTTCATCTCAGTGACTTCAAAAACTACGGATTACACACTAATATCAATAATTTTTTACTTTTTATTTTTCACCCCTCCTCACCTCTCTCCAATCGTGGCTGAACGTGCACTTAAAGGGCATCATGAGTGCCACTATTCATCTCAGTGACCTCAAAAACTTTGGATTAGGCACTAATATCTGTAGTTTTCAGTTATTTATGTTCCTTACAAGTCTTTGTGTTTTTCCTTGGTATCCTGAACTACCTCCTTACCTCGATCAAACGTTATATAATTAAATTGGCTCTTGCTTGGTTAAAAAAAGTACTTTTAAAGCTATATGTAGGGAAAGAGAAATTTTAAACTATAATTGGATAAATAAATCATGCTAGACTCTAATAGGCCTAAGATTACCGTGCCATAGAAACTTGATAGTACTGCAATAAATTTCCTTAGAGCTTCCATTTTAGACCTATAAAGAAAAGAATGAAGGAAACTGAACACAATATCAGAGATAAATGACCTCGGATCGAAGTGAAATAGAGAAAATAGCCTTTGTTCGATGCTTTCAAGATAGAAATTTTAATGACAGATGTAAAAGCACCAAGTAGAACAGACGAGACAAATGTAAAAATACCAATCATGCCAGATGCAAGGGGTTGGTACTAGGTTTCTTAACTCGGGAATACTAAACCATTTTGCTACTCCAGGAAGATGGTTCTTTCACTCCAAAATGAAGGGAATTCATTGGTTTTAAATGAAAATGCCATTAACGATTTTCGAGAAGTATATTAAATTAGCTTAAAACTTTTAACTGAAGAAACTTTTAGTTCAGGTTAATGAAGAGGATTACTTGACACTTTTCGGAAAGTGTGCCATGTCAGTGTCGCATCAGCTCGCTACTGCAAACCAACGTTGCCGTTTTTTCTTCAAAACACTGGCTTTTAGCAGTGTCGCCATATGCAGTTCTTTTTTACGTTAGTGAAAATTTAATGGTTAGACTGCGTATTTTCCGATGTAGAATTATTTTCCATGTATGTAAACTACACGTCACTAGCTTAGTATAAAGTATTTTTTGACGAAGAAAAATAATGGATTTCAATAGAATGGATTTCAATAGAATTCATTTGTGTAGATAAGCAGGATATGTTTTATAACTTTATTTTCACAATAAAACATAAAAAGGCAAAGTGAAGAACTTTATTCCTCAGTGCCGTGGCCTGTGGTCGGAAAAGCCACGAAGAGTTGCCAGATGTCACCAGAAAGCCACACTAGTAGACGAAATTCCTCAAAACGGCAACCCTGCTGCAAACCCCTCAAGGTTGAGGATCATTCATGACACCAGCTCAAGAGTACAGTGAATTTCGTAGGTAACATATCTTTAGCAAACGGGGTTTGTTAATTCCATTAGATTTCCAAAACATTATAGTAATTGGAGGTATAGTAATGGAAATGTGAGATACATTTGATTCTCATCCAGACAGAAAAAAAAAACCATTACTAAAGGGACGATTTCACAATCTTGAAGAAATCGCCTTCTCTGCTAATGTTGTGAGCAGTCTGCATCTGAACACCAGGAAATTTGAATTTGGTGGCTAATTTGAATGGCATAGGCCTACAGAAACTTTAAAATATCATTATTTAAAAAAAAAAAAACTCAAAGGGCACCCCTCTAGAATACGAGCTTTCAGAAAAACCAAGTATCATGGCTGTATCTTTTACCGTTATTGCTCCAGAGATATGTTAGGTCCATCACCCCCCCCCCTACCACAACCCCTTTAACTCCAAAAATCGATATATGGATCTCTTAGTAGGGCTTAACGGATTTCGATGAAATTGGGCACAATTAGAGACCTCGGTAGGAAACCTCTAGAGGTAGAGTTTCACCCTGGTCGATTGAATATTTCCAGGGTTATAAGGAGCCAAAGTCGGGGTTTTCATGTACTCTTGGTGGCTAGGCTTTACTATCTGCCAACTACCGTGGAAGTAGATATATATATATAAATAATATATATATATAATATATATATATAGATATATATATGCATCAAGCTACAAATGTCCTTTAATATCTAATTTGCTCTGCCTTGGAATTAACATATTTTCATATATGTTAACCAAAGGGGAATTTTTTAGTTGATAATAATTTCGTCCTGTCGTGGATTCGAACCATCTTACACAAGAGAAATCAGGATTTCAGTGTAGTTACCGACTCGGCCAACAAGTGAGGTATGAGTTATTTTTAAGATATTATGAAAGAATGTTAATTTCCTCATTAAAGGTGAACCAATTAGAGGTATGGGTGGAGGCCCTGTGTAGGAGAGTTGAGATTAATGAGCTTAAAATTATTAAAAACAAGAACTATAAAAGAACTTTGACTGGGTTAGGCATCAACTTTTAGAGTTCTTGTTTTTCATAATTTTAAACTCGATACTATCGTTCTTTTCCAATATCTTAAAAATGACTGCTTCCTAGACGGTTTTGACACCACCAAAGTTAAGTTTTTTTTAGCTTTCCTATTTTTCGTGATGACCTTTTCGGAAAAAAGGTCCAGACAATTATTCAAAAAGAATTCCCGGCGCTAAACATTAAAATCGTTCCAAAAAATCCATTAACAATCGGATCTCTGTTAAAAACGAAAGAACGCCTTAGTCGTAGAACGCCTTAGTCGTCTTCTAAAATCTAATGTTGTATATAAGTATACGTGCCCGAAATGGGATCAGATTAGTTATGTGGGTTGTACGAGGAGGTTACTAAACAGAGGCGTAAGTTTGAGAACATAGTAAATTAACAAACCCCGAACAATTAAATATTAGGAACCACTCTAAGTCATGTAGAACATATATTAATGATGATATACGATTATAGGCCAAATACACAATGAAAACGACCTAACAATCTTGGAGTCCATTATAATAATAATAATAAAAAAAAGTTCCGTCTATAAATATACAATCCTCTGTTCAGTTGTTTATCGCCTAAGGTGCTTTGTTTGTTTTTATGAAATTCTTTCAGTCACTGCTCGTCCTTTGCGAGGATAAGGTACAGAAAAGCCTCACTGTCTTGATTTTTTTTTTTTATGTAATTTTACGGTTTTTATTATCCTACAGATATCTTGTACATAATTTTAGTGTTTAGTATGTTTTCCTGTCTTAAGATATTCATGAATTATTTCAAATTTGTTTACATGCTGATGTTCACTGAAAGTTATTAAATATATATTGTGTAATTTTTATGAATTATGCAGTGTGTAGTCTTAATGTTCGCGTATGTTCTTTACTATAGCCTTGAGGATGCGACTATGAGTCGTGAAACGTCGACAAAATAAATGTACCTGAGTACGATATCCTTCCTCATCGTTCCCCTGAATATAATATTTATATATATATATATATATAATATAATATATATATATATATATATATATTACATATATAATATATGTAGATATAATATATATATAATATACATAATTATATATATATATGTATATATAAATATATATATAAACTATATATATATCTATATATGTATTATTGTATATATATACACACATATATATAGATATATATATATAGATATTATATTTATATATATATATATATATAAACATATGTATATGTTGTAATATTATATATATATAGATGTATTTATATATATATATATATATACTATACATATAATCTATAATATAGATAAATATTATATATATCTATATATAATATATATATATGTTATATATATATATTATATATATAGTTATATAATCCTCTACATTGTATATATATTTCATAGATAGGTATATGTATATGTAATATTTATGTATATGTCTATATAGCTTTATATATCTGTTATGTGTATATTTATATGAATAGTTTATATATCATAATATATATGTTTAATATATTAATATATCATAAATATGATGTTATATATATTATATAAATATTACATATATATATTATATATATATGTGTATATGTATAATATAATGTAAATCATACCTATGTATATTTGTTTTAATATACTATTATATATATATATATATACTATATATAGTAGATATTATATCTATATATAATATTATATTAAAATTTATAATACATATATAATTATATAGTATATATATATATTTATTATATATGTATATATATATATTATATATATAGGTATATTATTAGATGTTATGTATATGTGTTAATATATATATGTATATATATATATATATATGTTATATAAGGTTGTATAGAGAAAGTGGAAGGAAATATAAGCCACGAGGGAAAGATAAACAACGGAGTTTCCTTTCCGCAAGATTTTTCGACGTTCAATGTCCTTTACTTAGCAGATGAACTCAGTTCATCTGCTAAGTAAAGGACATTGAACATCGAAAGATCGTGTGGAAACTCTGTTTTTTTTTATTTTTCCCTCGTGGCTTATGCCTTTATTTATGGATTTATCACATTCCAAACTTTCGTGATTCAGTTATACATATATATGTATGTATATATATACGTAATATATTCATATATATGTGTGTGTATATATATATATATATATATATATATATATATATATATATATATATATATATATATATATATATATATATATATATATATATATATATATATATTTTCATATATATTATATATATACTTTTTTTGTTTGGTGCATGGTTGACAGTGATATTATCGTCTAAGCCATCTCTTCGGTAGCTGAATATCTGTACTTTTATATAATTCCGTCTGGGTGTAAGTTATAGCCAAGTTGACAGGAATTCGATATCATTGATTTTTTTTATCAAAGGTAGGCATTACTTATTTTCCTTAATCCTTATTCTATCGGGGGAACTTCTGTTTTTTTTTATGAAAGTTGTTCTTACAAAAATAAATAACATCCTTAAATAACACATTATTGTGTACATCTTAGGAAGTGTATAGTTCTGAACACACCCCCTCCCTTCCTCTTTTTTGTAACATTATTAAATAGAAAATATTTTAATTATGTTCTATGATAAACAGATGTATCGAAAAGATAATGTTTTCTTATTTTATCATTTATCCTACAGGATTCAGTTAAAAATGATATTTTAATCATGTCTACTTGTAATTATTGAAGGATCTAACTTGTGACCGAAGCCTTGGAAAATATCATTACCGTTAGAGCTGAAAAATGAAAAGTCTGGTTTTATAAGATTGTTTAGTAAAAGTGGCTTTTCATAACCTCTGGCTCTTCCTCCCTTCAGGTATTCTTAACTCTAAACTGTTTGAGCTTTAACTTGTAACACGTATTTAACATAAATTTTCAGTGTGATTTGACTTTTATAGCACAAGTTAAGAAAAGTGTGAAAGCTATTTTCATTTTTAAGACTGAAAAAAGGCTATACAACTGTAATGCTAGATTGCAGGAATGAAAGGGTGTATATTGGTTTTATTAATGTTGCGAATAAACTGTAAGAGTGCAATGAATCAATGTTTATTTTCTGAAGCTGACGTTCCTCATCTTAAAAAAAAAAAAAAAAGTGTCAGCAGTTATTTCTTGTATTGCCATTGTGACAATTCGCATCTCGTGTCCCATTTAACCTCATTTTCTATTCGTCTCTCTGAGATGTACCTGACATCACGACTCTATTAGGAATTCGCTTGTGATCCGTATCTGTAAATTAACTCTCAACAAGGATGCTGGCGATGAACCAGGATGCTCTCTTTATTTCAACCCCTTCATTTTGCAAGGTACTACAATTTTCCTTTCATTAACCAGAACAGTTCAATTAATGACAGTTGTCAAACGAGAGAGAGAGAGAGAGAGAGAGAGAGAGAGAGAGAGAGAGAGAGAGAGAGGGGGGCGGGGGGGTTAGACCTTGGGGTCAACATCCTACGAGAGTTTGACTTATTAACGACAGTCTAAGGCTCTAAGCCTTAATGAAACAGTTTCCAGCCAGCTGGCAACGACTTCCAAGGTTTCAACCTTTCCTAATATGACCCATCCACATACATTCACGTGATCGTAAAATCACAACCGAGTTCCACTTATGATCACAAAAACACCAACAGAAACTCCGAAACATGCCTTAGACACCTGCTTATAGTGGTCTCCACGCGCCTGGATCCTCCGAACTGGCAATTGCTTTCACTCACAATACCGGATCTCATCATGACCTGGTATTTGCCAGTGAAAAATCCCTCTTTTCTCTTTTTAAATTTTGGTCATAGTTATGCCTGAGGAAAACCTTATTGACTAGTTTTACTTGAAATTATATTCATTTGAGTGGTGTTTGTTGGCTGTTTTTTATATGAAGGAGTTAACTTCAAGAAATAATGGTACCTTGATATTAATTAGAGAACTGATTTTAGTGGAATGCCAGAGGATTTTAGTATACACGAATAACTGATTTAGTGGAGCCCCTAAGATTTCGATTGTACCAATGTAAACAAAAGTAACTGATTTCAGCGGAACTCCAGACATCCTCGACCTTGTTTACTGGTTAGAGTTTTTTATTTTTTTTATTTTTTTTTATTTTTTTATCCTTGCCGGGACATTTGTGTGTTTTTCAGATGTGTGGAGGTTTGGCGAGTGTACCGAAGGGGGAGAAAGGCAGCTGAATAAATGAAACTACCTATGAGTCTTAGCTGCCCTGGAGGCCATTGGGTTTGTTATTCAGGCCTTTGATAACCCGTGTTTTCAGCAGTCATTATGTCATTTGCTGAAAGCTCGCTCTCTCTCTCTCTCTCTCTCTCTCTCTCTCTCTCTCTCTCTCTCTCTCTCTCTCAGAAATGCTAAGCCATTTTCACGAGCAGAAACATTTGGTTTACATATAAAGCTTTAATGTTTAACCTCACATCAGTGTTAATGTGCTTTTGTGCTTGTAGAAACGTGAGTACTGATGGTTAACTCTGTCTTTTCGTCTTGCTGTTCTTTCAATTTGTTCATTCTGTCTTCCGCAGCAGTGAAATTGGTCTGATGTTATTATATTCATGACAGCTTGGATGACGTAATTAATAGTAATATGTATGTATCGCAGAATCAGCATTTCCCCAACTTTCTCTTGAGTCACCAAAATGGCAAACAAACTGAATTTCCGTGTTTCTTGGAAAAAATAAAGTCTGGAGGCAGTACTTAAATATTGCAGTCATTTAAGGATAAATGCTGAAACTCCGATCCACCAGGTCCCTTGTCATTTGCATAGTTTATGAGAGCGAGCGTCATTTATCACTGGTACTTGAGCTTTAAGTCGTTGTCATTGTTGAAATATTTCATCCAAACCAAAGCTCAAAATAAAACGCAACGGGAGCTTCGTGATGATTTTTTTTTTAATGGTTCGTTTTCATTATAAGTTACAGTACGTTATTCATATTGAGTTTTGGAAATGTCGTCGACCAGAAAAATATCAGAATAGTGTCTGCACAGGATGTTAAAGATATTTCTGGGGTTTATCTCGACCTCGTTTCACGTTTATGTAATGACATACTATGTACTGAGAGCAATAAATAGTTTCTGAAAGTAACGCGAAATTCTGTTTTCTGTTTAGAATAAAAAAAAGGTTTTGGGAAAAATAATCAAACAACATTTTACCTATGATTAAACGATGGAAAAACCAAACGATGGAGAAATTTTGAGGTATTATAGAATCTTTTCTTTTGTGAGCGTGTGTGTGCGCGCGCGCAAAAATATGTCTCTTGTTTCAAAAACAGGCAAATAGCAGCTATAGGGAATTCTGAAAACCGAAGCAGAAAAGTAATAACTATCTAAATCAGACTTATTCGTTTTGTTTGCAACATTTTGGGGGGGATCGTTTTGCAGTCCAGTCCATCGACTCTATAGAGAGAGAGAGAGAGAGAGAGAGAGAGAGAGAGAGAGAGAGAGAGAGAGCTTTTTTAAAGAAAAAGTTTGGTGATGAAGTAGTGAGCGAAATTTACGAGAAGAGAGGGAATAGCAAAGGGGGACCAAACGTGTTACGTCACGTGGGAAAAATAATAAAAAAAAGGATGAAAGTGGAAGAAAGAAAGAGAGAGAGAAAGATGAAGTGAAAAAATTCTAGAAAGCGATCATGCTATCAAATGGCCTAATGCCACACGTGAGATATGTACGAATGGATATATTTATTCCATCGCAAAATCTCTAAACGAAATAATGTACTTTCGTTTCGCTTAGATGGAATTGAATAAGAAAAACTTTTGTTTATATTTAATGCTTTTTCGGTTCCTTTTCAAGTTGAGCAACTCCAGCATCCTGATCACTCTTGACGTAAGAGATTCTTGTAGTGAAAGTTTTTGGCAATAATTTGCAATACCGAAATTGAACGAACTGTTTCGGTAACTTTTCGGTAGTTTACACGTATGTATGTATGTATGTATGTATGTATGTATGTATGTATGTATGTATGCTTGAGAATATCCTTAAGTCCACGGTAGAAAGATGAGCGAAAACTAGGGACTTGGAACAAGTACTTTCGTAGTTTATTCTACATATATCAAGTTCACACTGAATATAATAGGAGAGGGGGGAGGGCGTCGGCCGGGGTTACTGTAACCTCGACCCCCTTTCTGTTTTTGTAT
>NC_061093.1:4178556-4186056 GCF_015104395.2 Macrobrachium nipponense
ATACAAAAACAGAAAGGGGGTTTTCGAGGTTACTGTAACCCCGGCCGACGGCCTCCCCCCCCCCCCCACCCCCCCCCCCCCCCCCCCCCCCCCCCCCCCCCCCCCCCCCCCCCCCCCCCCCCCCTCTCCTTCTATTATATTCAGTGTTAACTTGATTTATGTAGAATAAACTACGAAAGTACTTGTTCCAAGTCCTCAGTTTTCGCTCATCTTTCTACCGTGGACTTAAGGATATTCTCAAGCATGCATACATACATACATACATACATACGTGTAAACTACCGAAAAATTACCGAAACAGTTCGTTCAATTTCGTATTGCAAATTATTGCCGAAAACTTTCACTACAAGAATCTCTCACGTCAAGAGTAATCAGGATGCTGGAGTTGCTCAACTTGAAAAGGAATCGAAAAAGAATTAAATATAAACGATAGTTTTTCTTATTCAATTCCACCAAAGCGAAACGAAAGTACATTATTTCGTTTAGAGATTTTGCGATGGAATAAATATATCCATTCGTACATATCTCACGTGTGGCATTAGGCCATTTGATAGCATGATCGCCTTCTAGAATTTTTTCACTTCATCTTTCTCTCTCTCTTTCTTCTTTCCACTTTCATCCTTTTTTTTTTTATCATTTTTCCCACGTGACGTAACACGTTTGGTCCCCCTTTGCTATTCCCTCTCTTCTCGTAAATTTCGCTCACTACTTCATCACCAAACTTTTTCTTTAAAAAAGCTCTCTCTCTCTCTCTCTCTTCTCTCTCTCTCTCTATAGAGTCGATGGACTGGACTGCAAAATAAAACGATCCCCCCAAAATGTTGCAACAAAACGAATAAGTCTGATTTAGATAGTTATTACTTTTCTGCTTCGGACTTCAGAATTCCCTATAGCTGCTATTTGCCTGTTTTGAAACAAGAGACGTTATTTTTGCGCGCGCACACACACGCTCACAAAAGAAAAGATTCTATAATACCTCAAAATTTCTCCATCGTTTGGTTTTTCCATCGTTTAATCATAGGTAAAATGTTGTTTGATTATTTTTTTCCAAAACCTTTTTTTATTCTAAACAGAAAACCAGAATTTCGCGTTACTTTCAGAAACTATTTATTGCTCTCAGTACATATATGTCATTACATAAACGTTGAAACGAGGTCGAGATAAACCCCAGAAATATCTTTAACATCCTGTGCAGTCACTATTCTGATATTTGTCCCGTCGACGACATTTCCAAAACTCAATATGAATAACGTACCGTAACTTATAATGAAAACGAACCATTAAAAAAAAAAAAAAGAATATCATCACGAAGCTCCCGTTGGGTTTTATTTTGAGCTTTGGTTTGGATGAAATATTTCAACAATGACAACGACTTAGAGCTCAAGTACCAGTGATAAATGACGCTCGCTCTCATAAACTATGCAAATGACAAGGGACCTGGTGGATCGGAGTTTCAGCATTTATCCTTAAATGACTGCAATATTTAAGTACTGCCTCCAGACTTTATTTTTTCCAGGAAACACGGAAATTCAGTTTGTTTGCCTTTTTGTTGACTCAAGAGAAAGTTGGGGGGGGGAAAGGCTGATTCTGCGATACATACATATTACTATTAATTCCGTCATTCAAGCTGTCATGAATATAATAACTTCAGACAACTCACCACTGCGGAAGACAGAATGAACAAACTGAAAGAACAGCAAGACGAAAAAAGACAGATTTTAAACATCAGTGCTCACGTTTCTACAAGCACAAAAGCACATTAAAACTGATGTGAGGTTAAACATTAAAGCTTTATAAGTAAAACCAAATGTTTCTGCTCGTGAAAATGGCTTAGCATTTCTGAGAGAGAGAGAGAGAGAGAGAGAGAGAGAGAGAGAGAGAGAGAGAGAGAGAGAGAGAGAGAGAGAGAGCTTTCAACAAATGACATAATGACTGCTGAAAACACGGGTTATCAAAGGCCTGAATAACAAACCCAATGGCCTGCAGGGCAGCTAAGACTCATAGGTAGTTTCATTTATTCAGCTACCTTTCTCCCCTTCGGTACACTCGCCAAACCTCCACACATCTGAAAAACACACAAATGTCCCGGAAAGGATAAAAAAAAAAAAAAAAAAAAAAAAAAAACTCTAACCAGTAAACAAGGTCGAGATGTCTGGAGTTCCGCTGAATCAGTTACTTTTGTTTACATTGGTACAATCGAAATCTTAGGACCTCCACTAAATCAGTTATTCGTGAAATTCTCTGCCGTTCCACTAAAAATCAGTTCTCTAATTAATATCAAGGTATCTTTATTTCTTGAAGTTAACTCCTTCATATAAAAAAAAAAAAAAGGGAACAGCAACGAACACCACTCAAATTAATATAATTTCAAGTAAAACTAGTCAAGGTTTTCCTCAGGCATAACTATGACAAAATTTAAAAAGAAAAATAGGGGGATTTTTCACTGGCAAATCCAGGTCATGATGAGATCCGGTATTGTGATGAACGCAATTGCCAGTTCGGAGGATCACTATAAGCAGGTTTCCAAGGCATGTTGCGGAGTTTCTGTTTGTGTTTTTGTGATCACAAGTGGAACTCGGTTGTGATTTTACGATCAGGGGCACGTGATGTATGTGGATGGGTCATATTAGAAAGGTTGAAACCTTGGAAGTCGTTGCCAGCTGGCTGGAAACTGTTTCATTAAGGCTTAGAGCCTTAGACTGTCGTTAATAAGTCAAACTCTCGTAGGATGTTGACCCCAAGGTCTAAACCCTCTCTCTCTCTCTCTCTCTCTCTCTCTCTCTCTCTCTCTCTCTCTCTCTCTCTCGCTCTCTCTCTCTCTCTCTCTCTCTCTCTCTCGCTCTCTCTCTCTCTCTCTCTCTCTCTTGCGTTTGAAAGCTGTCATTAATTGACCTGTTGTGGTTAATGTAAGGAAAATTGTACCTTGCAAAATGAAGGGGTTGAAATAGAGAGAGTATCCTGGTTCATCGCCAGCATCCTTGTTGAGGGTTAATTTACAGAAACAGATCACAAGTGAATTCCTAGTAGCGTCGTGATGTCAGGTATAGCTCAGAGAGACGAATAAAAAATGAGGTTAAATGGGACATGAGATGCGAATTATCACAATGGCAATACAAGAAATAACTGCTGACACTTTTTTTTTTTAAAGGCGAGGAAACGTCAGCTTCAGAAAATAAACACTGATTCATTGCACTCTTACAGATTATTCGCAACATTAATAAAACAAATATACCCCCTTTCATTCTTGCAATTTAGCATTACAGTTGTATAGCCTTCTTTCATTCTTAAAAATGAAAATAACTTTCACACTTTTCTTAACTTGTGCTATAAAAGTCAAATCACACTGAAAATTTATGTTAAATACGTGTTACAAGTTAGAGCTCAAACAGTTTAGAGTTACGGATACCTGAAGGGAGGAAGAGCCCGAGGTTATGAAAAGCCACTTTTACTAAACAATCTTATAAAACCAGACTTTTCATTTTTCAGCTCTAACGGTAATGATATTTTCCAGGCTTCGGTCATGTTAGATCCTTCAATAATTACAAGTAGACATGATAAAACAAATATCATTTTTTAACTGAATCCTGTAGGATAAATGATAAATAAGAAAGCATTATCTTTTCGATACATCTGTTTATCATTGAACATAATTAAAACATTTGTTTTCTATTTAATAATGTTACAAGAAAGAGGAAGGGAGGGAGTGTGTTCAGAACTACACACTTCCTAAGATGTACAAAATAATGTGTTATTTAAGGATGTTTTTTATTTTTGTAAGAGAAACTTTCATAAAAAAAAAACAAGTTAAACAGAATTTCCCCCCAGTTCCCCCGATATGAATAAGGATTAAGGAATATAAGTAATACCTACATTTGATAAAAAAAGTCAATAATATCGAATTCCTGTCAACTTGGGTATAAATTACATCCAGACGGAATTATATAAAAGTATATCTAGTCAGCTATCAAAGAGAGGGCTTAGACGATAATATCACTGTCCAACCATGCACCAAACAAAACAAAAAAAAGAGAATTTATACATACATACACCCATACATATATATTCTATAGAATATATATATATATATATATATATATATATACATATATATATATATATATATATATACACATATACATATACTATATATATATATATATATATATATATATATATATAAATATATATATATATCTATATATATATATCTATATATATATATATATATATATATATATCTATATATATATATATATATATATATATCTATATATATATATCTATATATATGACTATATTATATATATATATATATATATATATATTATATTATATAAATATATATATATAATCTAAATATATAATAAATATATATATCTATATATATATATATATATATATATATAAAATCATATATATATATATATATATATTATATATAATTAATATATAAATCTATATATATATATATTATATATATATATATATATATATCTATATATATATATCATATATACATATATATATACATATATATATATCGAGCTACAATGTTTTCATATATGCTTAACCGAAGGGGAATTTTTTTCTCGATAATAGACTTTCCTGGACCCGGGCGCGAACCCTGGAGCCTTTCAGATCCAGGAACGTCAGTGAACTAGCCTTTTACCTACTAATTACAAAATAGGGTCCAGGCAAGTCATTTATCGAGAAAAAAATTCCCCCTTCGGTTAAGCATATATGAAAATATATTAATTCCGAGGTAGAGCGAATTAGATATTAAAGGACATTGTAGCTCGATATATGTATATGAATCACGGAAATGTGATTTGACGTATACATATATATATATATATATATATATATATATATATATATATATATATATATATATATATATATATATATATATATATATATATATATATATATAATATATATATATATATATATATATATATATATATATTTAGTATCATCAGGGGAACCATATGAAAAGACACCGTACACAATATATTTAATAACATTCACGTGAACATCAGCATGTAAAAAAATTTGAAATAATTCATGAATATCTTAAGACAGGTAACATACAAACACTAAAATTATGTACAAAATATCTGTAAGATTCTAAAAAACAGTAAAATTGCATAAAAAAAAAATCAAGACAGTGAGGCTTTTCTGTACCTTATCCTCGCAAAGGAAGGGCAGTGACTGAAAGAATTTCATAAAACAAACAACGCACCTTAGGCGATAAATAACTGAACAGAGGAGGATTGTATATTTATGGACGAAAACTTTTTTTTTTATCATAATGGACTCTAAGATGTTAGGTCGTTTTCATTATGTACTTGGCCTATCAATCGTAGTCCTTATCATTAATATATGTTCTACACGACTTAGAGTGGTTCCTAATATTTAATTGTTCGGGGTTTGTTAATTTACTATCTGTTCTCAAACTTACGCCTCTGTGAGAATCTATTCTTACTTTTAGTAGCCTCCTCGTACAAACCCATAACTAATCTGATCACATTTCGGCCCGGCACATATACTTATATACAACATTAGATTTTAGAAGACGACTAAGGCGGTCTTTCGTTTTTAACAAGAGATCCGATTGTTAACGGATTTTTTGGAACGATTCAGCGCCGGGAATTCTTTTTGAATAATTGTCTGGAACTTTTTTTGTTTCCGAAAGGTCATCCACGAAAAAAATAGGAAAGCTAAAAAAAAAACTTAACTTTGGTGGTGTCAAAACCGTTTTGTACCTCTATGAACCGGGCATCAACCATTTTCTTAAGTATTCTAAACAAAGTTTTTTGTCTAGGAAGCAGTCATTTTTAAGATATTGGAAAATAAAGATAGTATCAATAAAGATAGTATCGAGTTTTAAAATTATGAAAAAAACAAGAACTCTAAAAGTTGATGCCTAACCAGTCAAAGTTCTTTTTATAGTTCTTGTTTTTAATCATTTTAAGCTCAGTACTATCTCAACTCTCCTACACAGGGCCTCCGCCCATACCTCTAATTGGTTTTTTTACCTTTAATGAGGAAATTAACCATTCTTTCCCAATATCTTAAAAATAACTCATACCTCACTTGTTGGCCGAGTCGGTAACTACGCTGAAGTCCTGAGGTCTCTTGTGTAAGATGGGTTCGAATCCACGAGAGGACGAAATTATTATCAAAAACTAAAATATTCCCCTTCGGTTAACATATATGAAAATATGTAATTCCTTCCAAGGCAGAGCAAATTGGATATTAAAGGACATTTGTAGCTTGATGCATATGTATATATATAGATATATATATATATATATATCTTATATATATCATATATATATATATAATTTTAATATCTATATATATAATATATATTATATATATATATATATACTATATATTATATATATATATATATATATATATACATATACTTCCACGGTAGTTGGCAGATAGTAAAGCCTAGCCACCAAGAGTACATGAAAACCCGACTTTGGCTCCTTATAACCCGGGGAATATTCAATCGACCAGGTGAAACTCTACCTCTAGAGGTTTTCCTACCGGGGTCTCTAATTGTGCCCAATTTTATCGAAATCCGTTAAGCCCTTCCAAGAGATCCATATATCGATTTTGGAGCAAAAATAACAGTAAAAGATACAGCCATGATTACTGGTTTTTCTGAAAAGCTCGTATTTTAGAGGGGTGCCCTTGAGGTTTTTTTTTTTTTTTTTTTAATAATAATGATATTTTAAAGTGTTGTAGGCCTATGCCATTCAAATTAGTCACCAATTCAAATTTCCTGAGGTCAGATGGAGACTGCTCCACACATTAGCAGAGAAGGCGATTTCTTCAAGTTTGTAAAATCGTCCCTTTGTAATTGGTTTTTTTTTTCTGTCTAGATGAGAATCAAACGTATCTCATATTTCCATTACTATACCCCTCCAACTTACGACAATATTTTGGAAATCTAATGAATTAACAAACCCGTTGCTAAAAATTTGTATCTACGAAATTCATTTTAAATCTTGAGCTGGTGTCATGAATGATCCTCCACCTTGAGGGGTTGGGTTTGCAGCAGGGTTGCCGTTTTGAGGAATTTTCGTCTAATAGTGTGGCTTTCTGGTGACATCTGGCAACTCTTCGTGGCTTTTTCCGACCACAGGCCACGGCACTGAGGAATAAAGTTCTTCACTTTGGCCCTTTTTATGTTTTATTGTGAAAATAAAGTTATAAAACATATCCTGCTTATCTACACAAATGAATTTTATTGAAATCCAATTATTTTTCTTCGTCAAAAATACTTTATGCTAGCTAGTGACGTGTAGTTTACATACGACATGGAAAATAATTCTACATCGGAAAATACGCAGTCTAACCATTAAATTTTCACTAACGGTAAAAAAGAACTGCATATGGCGACACTGCTAAAAGCCAGTGTTTTTGAAGAAAAACGGCAACGTTGGTTTGCAGTAGCGAGCGGATGCGACACTGACATGC
>NC_061093.1:4191056-4201056 GCF_015104395.2 Macrobrachium nipponense
CCCTAAGATGGTTTTATGATGGGGTTTCATCCTACCTCCCCCCCCCCCCTCCGAAGGGGGTTGGGTAGGGGGCGAAGTGATTCCCTGAAACAGAGCTGGTTCTTTCTGCCCGTGAAATGGGGCTGTTTGACCCGTAGACTTAGTTACTGTACGATTTTATCATACATAATTTCTGTATTCATATTTGGAAATATACATATACTTATCATTTGGAAAATAATACTATAGGGTACAAATCAATGACATCAAAGAGGGTGGTGGAGTTTGAGAAGGGGGTTGACAGAGAGAAAATGAGAGGGAGAGGAAGTGAGTGAGAGTAGACGTGGTGTTAGGGAGAAGAAAGAGGAAAAAAGACAGGGAGGGTTAGAGAAAGAGAGAGACAGAGACAGAGAATAGCGGGTGTTTGAGAGAGAGAGAGAGAGAGGGACGAGAGAGAGGAGAGAGAGAGAGAGAGAGAGAGAGAGAGAGAGAGTTGGTATTAGTGAGAAGAAAGAAAGGAAAGAGACAATGATGGTTGGAGACGGAGGTAGAGAGAGAGAGAGAGAGAGAGAGAGAGAGAGAGAGAGAGAAATAGAGGGGATGTTAGGTAGGAGAAAGATGGAAAAAGTGATACAGAGAGAGAGAGAGATGAGAGAGAGATGAGAGAGAGAGAGCGAGAGAGAGAGAGAGAGAGTTAATCAGTTGTCATTCGGAGTTATCCCAGCAGTCCTTGGGCAGTCAGCTAATATTTGTAATTATTCGCTCCAAAATTATTGTTAGTGACATGGATTTGCCTTCCTCGCACTTATAAAACTTCACGAATCGGCAAAATGATACGTCTAAACCGCAACACAGTCACTCACTGTTAAACTATATTAACTTTATTTATTCAACAAACATCGCTCACACCGCTAACGAAAGCTTTATCTTACGTTATGCGTTTCACAGATCAAATGTGATCACCCAAAAACCCAAAATATAAACATGCAATACAGCTCTCTCTTCGAAAGTGAATCAGGCAAACCGGTTATCATGACAGTTATAAAGTTTAAAATAAAAAAAAATGCGAAATAAAATAAGATCAGCTTCCTTACCAGCAGCGATAAGTGAAGGAATGCATCTGGCAGTGTCACAGCTAAAAATGTAAAAGAATTTTACCTAATTTAATCCGGCGAATTCCAACAAGTGCCTAAGAGAGGAAGGACCCTCAGCTCCCAAGGCTATGCTTTTAAACTAGGACCCTTAGGAGAGAGAGAGAGAGAGAGAGAGAGAGAGAGAGAGAGAGAGAGAGAGAGAGAGAGAGAGAGAGAGAATTTTGCTTCAGCATCATGAACGTCTTCCAATCTTTTCCATTACTGTTCGGATTGCAGTATTGCTTGCCTATTGTGAAAGAGATAAACTTTTTCCTTTCCGTTACTCTTCAGTGATGGCTATTTTAATTTCCCCCAATATATTTCAGGTACTTTACAAAGTTACTCTATAAAGAACTATTATACAAAAGGCACAAATAAAAATACAACACTTGCTAAATAAATGAATAAGTAAAAGCAAATGCCCTGAGGATCTGCCACTATTTTTTCAAGATCTGAAGGTAAATAAAACTTACCTGTGGCTCGAGCTCGCTCGAGAGTACAAGTGCCCCAGGACACTGCGTGAGAAACTCCAATTATTTTGCGTTTCTTCTCATTTCACAAATACGACAATTTTTTTTTTCTTTTCTTTTACATAGAATGTAGTTTAACGCCCCAGAATATACATTTTTACACCTCTCGACAAAAAAAATCCATGTGTTGTGAACAATTACATCATGATCGTGCAACACGCACACGCACACACACACACACACATATATATATATATTATTATATATATATATATATATATATATAATATATATATCTATATCTAATATATATATATATATATATATAGATATATATATATATATATATATATTATATATATATATATATATACTATATACTTATATATAATATATATGATATAATATATATATATATATATATATATATATATATATATATATATATCATGTGTGTGTGTATGTACACGCCGTTTCATGATGTAAAATGTGACCAGTGGATTCTACATGTATATTTCGGTCTAAAAAACAATAAAAACGATCCCTCACTTGGCTACGGTGAGGATGTGTCTATTCCAGCTCTAATGAATGTATCTGAAAAACGACTATATATGTATACGTGAGGCAATAGACTTTTATCCTTCTCGTGGTCAAATCGGCAACGTGACCTCATCTGACTATGGGATGGGTTGGGTTTCCCGCTACCAGACACCACAAATGCTTCAAATTTCTTGCATTAGGATCTCAAGGATTTGTAGTGACAAGCGTATACAAAAAACTGCGAAGAGTTCAAGAAAGTTAAAAGAGCATCATGGTTATTATAATTTTATTATATATATACATTATATATATACTTTTAGGGCATAGTTTTTCTCTAATACAATTTTCGTTAAAAGCAATTGCTTTAGTGGCATCAATAAGTTTCTTGCAGGTATCTTCATACCGACGAAGTTTTTTCCGATTCTGGTTCGTCAATTTCTGGTGAAAAATACGCAGACTTCCTTCTTCCATTTATTGAATTTTGTCACGACAGCTTTCATCGTGTGGGAGGTATGACCTTGAGGTATGGGATACTGGTTAGGCTAGGGATTAACAGCTTAAGGGCGTTGTGAAAGTTTAAACAGTGGTTGATAAATATATTCAAAATACAATGCCATGTGCTAGAGTTTCCTTAAATGTATGTTAAAATTTAATATGTTACATGTTGGTTTCTGTATAAACTTGCAGTTATGGTTGTACATACTAACTGAAAGTTGCTTCCGTGTACTGGTCCAAAGTACAGTTCTACATACGGAAGTTATAGCTTGTTTGCATTCATGCTTTGTTAATTATATTTTGTTCACGTGCTTTCTTCATATATATAATGTATATGGGTTATAGTGTGTGGTATATATATATATATATATATATATATATATATATATATATATATATATGTTTCATAATATATATGTGTAATCTATATATATATATATATATGATATATATATATATTTCCCTATAATATGTTTCCCATATATAGTATATGATATATATATATTATATATATATATATATATATATATATATATATATATATATATATATATATGGAAGAAAGCAGTGAACAAAATATAACTAACGAAGCATGAAAGCAAACAAGCTATAACTTCCGTATGTAGAAAACTGTACGTTGGACCAGTAACGGAGCAACTTTCAGTTAGTATGTACAACCATAACTGCAAGTTTATACAGAAATGAAAAAACAAGGAAGAAGACAATACACAATAAAAAAAAAAAAAAAAAATATAGAAAGTTATAAAGTAAAATTAGCGTACCATCCTTCAATGAGTCCACTTTAATAACGTCAGGTTATTATATATTAAGGTAAAAATTCCACTGCTTACAGGACCTATAACGAGATATTATTATACAAAAACTAAATTTATTCAATAAAATATGCTCAATTGTAATTAATAATTGTTTATGCAATTTCATAATTAAGTACCATCATATTCTCTACTGTGGTGCAGGTATCTGAACGCAGTGTACGCTCGTATATTCGTAATAAGGATTTCAATGCCTAAGAAAGAAATAGAGTTATTGTTTCATTGATTAAGGGGAAAGGTCGGCTGAGAGTTGGAAATTCTCCGGTACTCTCATCTTACAATTGCTCAACCTTCTAAAAGAGTATTCATTTTTCACTCTTGGATAAGGTGTCAATCGTGCACTTTAATCATTTTATTGTTACACACACAAACGTATATATTATATAAATATGAGTTGCAAGTCCCGTTTTTCACTCGCCTTCCTACGTGGATTTTATGATATTCTCAAGCACGTGGACTTTCGTGTTACATTAGATATATATATATATATATATATATATATATATATATATATATATATATATATATATATATATATATATATATATATCTAATGTAACACGAAAGTCCACGTGCTTGAGAATATCATAAAATCCACGTAGGAAGGCGAGTGAAAAACGGGACTTGCAACTCATATTTATATAATATATACGTTTGTGTGTGTGTAACAATAAAATGATTAAAGTGCACGATTGACACCTTATCCAAGAGTGAAAATGAATACTCTTTTAGAAGGTTGAGCAATTGTAAGATGAGAGTACCGGAGGATTTCCAACTCTCAGCCGACCTTTCCCCTTAATCAATGAAACAATAACTATATTTCTTTCTTAGGCATTGAAATCCTTATTACGAATATACGAGCGTACACTGCGTTCAGATATATATATATATATATATATATATATATATATAATATATATATATATATATATATATATATATATATATATATATTATATACATATATATAAGTCACATCACATTTACCGTGATTCATATACATACCTAGTCCAAGGCGCGAACCTAAGAAGCCATTCAAATCCAGGACGTCAGTGGAAGCTTTTACCTACCCCACCACCGCGGGTAGATGCTTGAGAATATCATAAAATCCACGTAGGAAGGCAAGTGAAAAACGGGACTTACAACTCATATCTATATAATATGTGCGCTTGTGTGTGTAACAATAAAATTATTAAAGTGCACGATTAACACCTAATCCAAGAGTGAAAGTGAAAGATGAGAGTACCGGAGGATTTCAAACTCTCAGACGACCTTTCCCCTTAATCAATGAAACACTAAACACTATTAGGAATCTCAATAATCTGAGACTCCACCGAAAATAACGAATTTTGCATTCATCTCTGTTAGAAAGAGCGACTACAACACGCTATGTTTCTCGAGTATGAATGCATCTACCATCTCTATCTTCAGGCTCAGTATCATTGTCAGTACCATTATCATTATCGAGTTCATCAATACCATCATCATCTCATCAGCAGAGTGATTAAGTTTATCTACATTTTATGGAATAAATAAATATTTTATCATTAATCGTTATCAACGGCTGACTACACCAAGGAACGAAATTCAAGCAACTGGAATAGTGTCTCCATATGCCCGTGATGGTATACACCGATCACCTCTTACTGTGTGTGTGTGTGTGTGTGTGTGGGGAGGGGGCGTGTATGGACCTCATTAAAAGGGGCATCTGCCCTTAGCTTAATTCTCTTCCGTCCTTAACTTTACCCCTCATTGTTTTATCCTTTCTCTGAATAGAGCTTCACTCCATTCTTTATGATAATCTTTTCAAGGGAACAAGACATCACTCTATGGACAATGGGGGTCTGCCGAGTCGCAATTCTCCATTTTGACAATGACCCACTTTTTTCTGTTTTTTTCCTCTGTTCTTCACATTTACCAACTATCCTCTCAGCTTCCCAATTTCCCCATTGGTTTATTCCAGTAATATTCCATCATCACCTCGAGGAAAGAGGACAAGCAAGAGGTTTTGAAAAAAATCTGCCCCGTTCCCACCGCCCTCTCCTTTCCTTATTTCCCGAAATATTTTGCGGTATTCCCAAGCAAAATAAATATAATAGTATGGTTTCATACGTAATCTCGCTGCAGATTCTTCTGTAAGTCATTTGAGCATTCTCTCCTCTCTCTCTCTCTCTCTCTCTCTCTCTCTCTCCTCTCTCTCTCTCTCTCTCTCTCTCCTTCCAACACGTACATTCCCGGCCAGATATTCCAGTGATTTAGGGAACAATTGTACTGTTATCAGTTTTCATTTTAGACAATATCGTAGCCATTAAACTTCCACCAAGAATCTTCCTATCCTCGGAGCTTTTACAGGTTATCATTGGTTATCAATCCACAGACTTCTTTCTAACATTTTTTTTTACTACTGCTGTTTCGCCAGACACTAAAACAAATGATTGATGGCTGGTAAAAGACCCCGGTCTTATGTCCTAAAGTGTGTTAAAAGTGCTTTAGAGAACAAGAGGACTGACGCAGATTTTTTATAGACCTAGATAATCGAGATAATTTACAGTGCTGCAGCTGGTTTGCAGTCAGCCAACCCTATGCCAGCCAAAGTGTGCACAGTAAGATAGGCATCAGGGTTCTCGCAAATTAACTCAAAGGATTTATAATCATTGTGATGTTGTTGCTGCTCTTGGAAATTAAGCTGGCAATATGCCAACCTTTTGAGGCCTATGTAGTGATTGGTCCAGGTCATTAAGAAGGTGCCACTTTCAGGAGGTTGGGGATAGGTATCATTTGCCTAGAACTTGAAAATGCAAATGTAGAAATGAGTGTAACTTTATATATATATATATATATATATATATATATATATATATATATATATATATATATATATATATAATATATATAAAAATAAATAATAATAATATAATAATAATATATAACTAATAATGCAATGAAAACTAAAGACATGCTGTGGATGAGATAGATGATGTCCTAATGTTTTGGGATGATAGGTGGGGCAATTTCAACGAATTCCTTTCAAAATTAAATGCATTAGTGGCCAACATCAAATTCAAAGTTGAATGGGAAACAAACAACAGATATCCTTTTCTTGATGTTTTAATAACTAGAGTCACGACAGAATACAAATTTACCGTATGCAGCAAACCAACATTTTCGATTTCATACATTCACTATTTCAGTTATCATGACATTTCTGGCAAAATTGGTGTAGCCGCAATTTGTCCTTAAGAGCCTTACGTCTTCGGATTTTCCACTTCCATTTTCATTTCCCCCGTTAAACTTTTTCTCTTATTATCTACATTTTATTATTTCAGCTTTCGCGTAAGACTTCTACATCGAAATTATTAATCCTTTGTGTTCTATCTTTATTTTTCGTACCTTTCCCGTTACTAAAATCTTCCCCGAGTCCCTCACATACACAAAGTACGACATGAAAGCCATACATAAATTCATTGTCTGCCTTTATCAAAGGAAACCCACAAGAAGCAGTCAATACTCATTATGAGTAAAATCACCAAGAAATGATCATATAAGATTAAAGTGTGGTGGCCGGAGACCTAATTCATTCTTCGTGGGAAAAGGAAACTGACTTTCACGACTCTGGTGACACTACGAAGGAAATGACACATTTTAATTATTTTCACTCAAACGTAATGAAAATAACGCTGAATCAGAATAATCGTATTAATTCCTCTCTCTCTCTCTCTCTCTCTCTCTCTCTCTCTCTCTCTCTGTGTGTGTGTGTGTGTGTGTGTGTGTGTGTATAAATACTTGAGTGTACACAGCTATCCATTCTTTAGCTTTTCTTTATTGATTTCCTATTGCTTTCTATCTATGTCACTTGACGGTTAGACTTAATCCAAAGGAATATTTCCTCATTTGAAATAACATTAACGCCTATAAATCAAGCGCAATAGCAATTAAGATTTCTGAAAGGCACCAGAAGCAGAAACCAACTGTAAACTATAATACTTACGGAATAAAGATTATTATAATAATTATACAGAGGAGGACCTGGCGCCCAACCACAAAAGCCTGGAAATCCCATTACCCTCCCACTCAATTTGCATCCTTTTTAATCCTCATCCACCCGACTGAACTTTTCATTTCAACTTCCTGCGTTTCCATAGAGTTTCTATGCAGTCCCTCCTTCCCTCCAGCTGGTATTGGGGGCCAGCGTGAAGGAAGTCCTCGTGGATTTGGTAATACAACTGGTCTGAATGGAAGACCCCTGTGTGCTCCGAGGATAATCGGACACAGAGATCCGCAATTTTGAAATTCCTTTTTTTTCAAGTTCTCTATTCAGTTGACAGTCAACTCCATTGCTGAATAAAATTGTACTTACTGTACGGAAAAGATTATAAAGTAGCAATTTTGGACTCTGCTTGTTCTCATATTTCTCAAATGAGTCGATATTTACTAAATTTAATGCTAAAAAGTAAGAATATTTAAGACCACCCACACAAGTAATGAACCTACTCCAGTAATACCCTAAAGAATAAGATATTGACCATTAAGACATTAAATCGGCACCAAGAAAAATCGCTAGAGAAGCTCATCTGTCCAAAGTTTTAATCATATACTGTACTACTACACCATGGCTCTGTATTGCAGCTAATAATAATAATAATAATAATAATATAATAATAATAATAATAATAATAATAAATAATAATAATAATAATAATAATAATAATAATAATAATAATAATAATAATTAAAACAAAATGTGGAATAAAAGTATAATACTTTTGTCTAGATATATAAAAAAAATATTCTAATAAATCTTCCCTTCAACATGCTGAAAATTATATCCTTCAATAATAATAATAATAATAATAATAATAACAGGATGGCTGTATTATGGGAATTAATCTTAAATTGGATGTTTTCAATTTCCCTTATAATTTGCTTCTATGGTTCAGCGACGTTGTTTGTTTGTTTGTATGGTGTTTTTACGTTGCATGGAACCAGTGGTTATTAAGCAACGGGATCAACGGCTTTACGTGACTTCCGAACCACGTCGAGAGGGAACTTCTATCACTAGAAATACACATCTCTCACTCCTCAATGGAATACCCGAGAATCGAACCCGCGACCACCGAGGTGGGACGCTAATACCATACCAACCACGCCGCTGAGGTGCTTTTCAGCGACGTTGCTCAGCAGCCAGCCAATATTCATACTGGTTAAAGACAGCGCGAATGCAGAAAATATTTTATCAAAGATATTTAATCAAGAAATCTGTAGATTCTCTTCGTGGTCTTCTTCGGTGATGCTTTTGTATTCCGGTATTTCTTCTAGTTCTGGTAGTCATCCGTCAACATGTTTCGACCAGCTTGTTGGTCATCCTCCAGACGTGGTTGAGAAGGATCTGGAAAAACTGAAGCACGGGACGGTATTTATAGGAGGTCTGGATCTGGTGACGAATTATGATTGGCTGCTATTGCCTAATGGGAGGAGCCTGTTATCTCACAACGAAGGTTGCAGGTCGCCTTGCGTGCAAGCTCCATTGTACAACATGAAATTTATAAATGATCGAATCAGAGAAAAAAATAATTCAACTGCTTGGCACGTGCCGTTTACAGCTGGCTAACAGCTGCGTACTGCATATATAAGATCTATATATTATATATATTAATTATATATATATATATATATATATATATATACATATTATATATAACTATATATAAAATATATACTCCTGAACACATCACCGTGATTCAAATATATGCATTAAGCTACAAATGTCCTTTAATATCTGATTCGCTCTACCTCAGAATTAATATATTATCATATATGTTAAATGGAGTGGAATTTTTAGTTGATAATAATTTCGTCGGATCCCGGGCGCGAACCTGGGAGCCAAGAAATCAGGACGTACAGTGAAGCGCCTTTAACCACACAGTTACCACAAGATATTAAAGGACATTTGCAGCTTAATGTGTGTATATATATTCTTTGTGCATCCCACTTTTCTTCAAACGCATCTGCGAGTATTTTCATCCTTGTTATCATAATTGTTCTTATATACACTTAAGAGGTAAGCTCATCTTCGTGTGTCAGCACGGGATATCACACAACTCCCGGGGACCCGTTAAGACGTTGTCAAATTAATTATCAGTCGTTCCAAAGGTGAGACAAACAATGAACGAAAGATCGAAAAGGTTAAAGAAAGCATTTGTGAGAAGTCAGAAACATTCTCTTTCACAGTCTTCACCAGCCATTCCGTCTAACTATTTAAACTTAAACCTAAACGTTGCTAGATTCTCTCTCTCTCTCTCTCTACCCACACACACACACACACACACACGTGAAAGCAGAATTACCGGTAATTAGCATTGCATGAAATCTATATTACTATCACACCTCAAGAGGCGTGAATTCCTAGAAAAGCGATAATTTTCCATGAGCCAAACCATCCAGGCAGACCTTATTCCTCGCGTTCGAAAAGTAAACATCTCTGTAGTTACTGTTCCAGCCGGTCCTCGGCCAGGGAGAGGGCGACACCAATGATTTTACAACGAGACCTCTT
>NC_061093.1:4211056-4251056 GCF_015104395.2 Macrobrachium nipponense
AGACTGGTGTAACTACGGCATGAATAGGAAAAGTGAACAAGGGGTGAATGGCTTATCCTGAAGGGGTACAGGGGATTTGAAAATGTGCACTTCGACATATCACTAGGAGAAACTTTCAAAACGAGTTCAAAACATCCAACACCATACGCTCACACACATACACATACACACACACACACACACACACACACACACATATATATTATATATATATATATATATATATATATATATATATATATATATATATGTATATGAATTTTTTTATCACATCACCGTGACATTAAGCTACAAATGTCCTTTAATATCCAATTCGCTCTACCTCGTAATTGATATATTTTCATATATATCAGTGTATCAATGAAAAATATATCAATTCCGAGGTACAGCGAAATTGGATATTAAAGGATATTTGTAACTAAATGCATACACACACACACACTAAGAGAACGAAAATAAAAAGGGTTATCAATACTACTGGTGTCGTCTTTCTTGCTAAGCGACCTTCAGAGGACTGATACAAAGCGGTAAAATTTCAACATTTATTTTCTAACAACCATATATATATATATATACATAAACATTCATACAGTTGGAACCAGGTATTTGCACCTGAGAGGTGTTGTGTGGGCTGAGTCGCACCATCATCAGTGACAGGTCTACTTTAACAAATTCAATTATCTTTTGGAGTCTCTTCCCTTTTTCCCCATCTCTCAGCTACCTTTCTGAACACTTAAACTTCTCGCATATTTCTTTTAAAATCAATGGCTCAAGTTTATTCATGCCTTGCCTGATGATCATGTTCTTATAGAAACTTCATGGTCTTTGAAAAAGTTTCATTTACAGAACTAGACCCAATGATGATTCTTTCCTGTGCATTACTCGAATGGACTCAGTTTTCTGCATCTGCAGTTGATCTTGAGATAATTGTCTTCCCTTGGAAGTTTCAGGTCTGTCTGGAGCCAACATACAGAACACAATAACACTTCAAACTCTCTGGGTAGTTGTCATTGCTTGGACATCCTCGTGCTGTTCAGTCAAAAAACACACACACACTCCAAAATGTATGAGGGTATTCTTAATATGCCCCTTGGACGGTACTGGGTATTTCCAACCACAGGAGCATCGGCTCTAGTCAAAAATTGCATGAGTAAGTGGCCTGTTTTTTATGCAGCCTCAGACTTGCCCAGCAAACACAGATCACTAAAATGGGAAGACATCTCCCATGGATGGCTTCAGGTCTGTTCATTAAACACAGATTACCTGAGCCTCTCAAACACCGATTCACTCGTCTTTGAAGATTCCAGTGGATTTCCAGCGGATCAATGGAACACCTAATCTCACAAGGGAACAACATGGCTGAGGTTCCCTTGTGCAACTAACGGAATAACGGAACACCACAAGCACATAAGGGTACGATGTTGAGCATTTGTCTTTCCCTGGATGACTTAGGTCTGTCTAACAAACACTGAGCACCAGAAAGCTTCAGCTGTACAAAGGTACTCTGAAAGGCAGTTGTCTTTTCTTGAACTTCATATCCTCACGCTTTCCAACAGAGCACCAAAACACCTCAAATGTACTAGGGCAATTTACAAGGCGGTTTTCTTCAGTTAGATGACATTGGGTGCCCAGCTAACAGGGTATTTGCCTTCCCTTGGACCACCTCATAAACATAGAAAAGCTGAACACCTCAAACACACGAAGGTATTTTGAATGGAGCGCGCTTTCACTACAAAGGATAATACCTATAACATAATATATAATACCTTATAACATGCAGGCAAATTTATTAATATGGGTATGTAATTGTTTCACCTAAAAGTTTTCAAGACATGTACAAACTTTACACATGGATATTAAACTAAATATAAATTTTATTATTAATGAAACGGGATAGAGGTAGGCTTGGGTGTTCTGGCTTTTGTTTTAAACTAATTTTAACAAAGAAAAACCATTTGATTTGAATCGTGACTTTAAATTTGACGCTATAGGACCTTCTCATAAGTGCTTACTTTATTTTTGACCGGCGAAGAGTTTTATTTTGCAAACTGAATTATCTCCTCTCATTAACGTCTCCATAAAACGCAATGCCACATTTGAAGAGCCTTGAACACGAGAAGAATAATTAAATGACAAATCAATCAGCTACCAAAAAAAAATAGCTTTAATGATCACAATTGCGTCATGAAACTTTAAACTTGTTTAAAGTGACAGTCATTTGAACGATAATGTATTTATTGGTGGGGGATGAGAGATGAGGTGATATCGGACAAACATTATTGGTGATATGTATTTCAAAGCTAGAAATGTTTTTTTCTTTCTTTCTTTGTTTCTTTTTTTTTTATAGAAATGGCCATGCATCGTTAGGGTTAAGTATTCTTTAGAATTATGTATTTATAAGTAAAGTAACTATATCTTGGTTTTACCAGACCACTGAACTAATTAACAGCTCTCCTAGGGCTGGCCCGAAGGATTAGATATTTTTACGTGTCTAGGAACCTCTGGTTCCGCGTTGGTAGCCGAGCGCGAAATCCACTTGGCCAACGTGGAACTATGTATTTATAAGAATATAGACATTTATGATAAATGAGTTGTTTTATTATTGAATAGTTTTTTAATTATAATAGAATATCTTTAAAATTAATGGCAGTATTTACTCAAATTGCAACTGTCCCCTTGTGCGTTGATTAACATTTTAATGTTATGATAAACAGTATTTTATAGTTAAAAAAATTAATGATTTTGATAAAGGAGTATCTCCTGAAGTGAAAACAGCAGTGTTTCATCACCGAAGCTCTTTTTAAAGCCAATGCAAACTTTTACATTGGCCGAGTTTATCAAAACGATGCTTTGGATCCCCTCTCTTGCTAGAGGAGAGGCGCACTGCAGCGCGTCCCACAGATCACAATATGTGAATAAACGTCGCCGCCTTCCTCCTCCTCCTCCTCCTCCTCCTCCTCCTCCTCCTCCTCCTCGGCACAAACCCTCCAGGATAAATCATGTGAAGTTGAAAGCTTGACACATCCGCAGAATTTATGAATCGAAAACAAAAATTGAACTTGAGGGCCCTTTCGCCACACGCACAATACGGACGTTTCTGACCCAGCGCCCTCTGCGAAGCATTACAACGAGTGATTTGCCTCGGGGTCATTATTTGACGTCCATTTGTAAGTGAAAAATAGAGATCCGAATGAATTTTGTTTTCGAACGCCAAGCTCAGGAGATTTGGCTGGAAGCTGCGCAGTGGGAAAATATTCAGTTCAAAGGAGCTATAAACAGATCGACCATCAAAACACATACTGATCAAAGGTAAAAATGACTTTTTTTTTTGTGTGTTTCGGCATAACAATGAAAAGATACTTAATACACTTCTCGCTTAGTGAAAGAGGAAAAAAATATCTTTTTACTAAACGCGCAAAAAAAACGTAAATGCTCAATTCTTTATGTACATGAAAGCGATCAGAACCATAAAACATTATTTGATGCTAATGACAGGTTATTCAAAATACATATCACTTACCAAACTCTCAAACTTTTAAAATATTTCTTTAATAAACAGACTCCTTACAATCAGGCATAATACGATGTTTTTAATGAAAATACAACCGATATACATAACGCTTAGTAAAGAAAATTCTTTATTCATAAAAAGATAACAAATTCATTCAAGTCTAAATAAAACCAAGCAAAATTAGATTTTCATTTCCCTATCTAAAAAAAAAAAAAAGTAAACAAAAGCAAATTTCTTACACTTCAAAAACTACTTTTTTTTTCTTTCTCTTCACCGAAATAGCAGCACATTGCCCCAGCCTACAGCCAGATCAGACAACGAGGTCTGTGCGTGGAGGGGACAGAAAAGCGATCCTCACAAGAGGATACGGAAATGGCACAACGTTTCAACTTACAAGCCCATTATTGCTGGACCAGTAATTACGAACCTATTAGCCTGATGTCAACGGTTATTCGATTCACGCAATTTTCGCTCAGCTGATGTGACACGTGGGAGCCTTGATATTCAAATGTTTACATTAATCATTTTAGCACTGTCACGCTAACAAAGACGAACTTCGATACGAATTCAGACAGCAAAGGACGCTAACAAATGGACGAAGCTTCCGGGGTAGTAAAAACTATTACCAGAAAGATCTTCCTCACGAATACGTCTCTCTCTCTCTCTCTCTCTCTCTCTCTCTCTCCTCTCTCTTCTCTCTCTATCCTCTCTTCTCTCTCTCTAGTATGTATCTATCTATAGCTATAATATATAGCTATAATATATATAGGTGGTCCAAAGGTAGGTGGACAGTAAATAATATTCACTTTGAGATTACATATACAATTGTATTTACTAATACGATTATTACTTTGACAATTAGATTTGATTGAGTGCCAAAACACAAAAGCACTGAAATTTTATCAACGCAGGTGCTCAAACTGCTGTCCATCACAATCAACACACCCTGTATATATATATATATATATATATATATATATATATATATATATATATATACATATATATATATATATTATATCTATCTATCTATCTATCTATCTATCTATCTATCTATATATATACATACATATGTTTTTGCATGAAGCTTCTAACTCAAAGACCCTTCTTGTCACAAGCTGTCGCGATGACCATTCATAGTTGGCTCGACCAGTACAAATACCGGATATTATTATAATTACGACTGTATCCTCCTACCGCTGAGAATGCCAAGTAAATAAGCGTGTGTGTATATATATACATATATATATATATATATATATCTAAAAAAAGGAGCCCATAAAAACACCAAAATGTAGAGAGAAAAGTACTATATTTCAGAGACTGCTGTCTCTCTCTTCAGGTATATGAATGAGAAAAGTTTACAGAAAAGGTGGTATTTATACCAAGAGATCCGTCCACAAGTAAGCCAATTTAGGTCACCCCGCTGATAATCTTCCTTTAATCTTCTTAAGCGTTGGTTGAATGAAAACTGCGTCGACGACATCTGAGATCCACCCGCCTTTTGAGATGTCCATTACCTGCTTCTCTATTAAGGCCGATTCCATCATTTGACTCTTGTAACCGGCAGTTTGCTGCTATAAATTACACGTGACAACTCCAGTTTATTCTATGGTTATGTTTCATTTATATGTTTGAAAATAGCCAAGTTCTGTTGTCCATACCTAACTGACCGTTTGTGTTGTATTAATCTCTGGGTAAGTGATTTACCTGTAAATCCGATGTAAGATTGGTCACAGTCCTGGCATGGGATTTGGCTAAGGTATTTGGGTAGGTAAATGCAAAAGGGTTGGATTTCCCAAGGGTGTGGTTATTCTCTTAATCGTCTCCAGGTGAGGAATTTTTATTTTATTGTTGGGTGTGTCTCTGGTCTTGTCTTTAGGAGGTCGGTAGAAAATTACCGTTTGCTTTTTAAATTGCTTTCTCAATTATATGGTCAGGATACTTTAAAGATGAAAGTTGCTTGCGAATTAGTTCAAATTCTTTTTCCAGGAAATCTGGGGAACAAATTCGTAAGGCTCTTAAGAATAGGTTGCTAGCTACACTATCTTGATAGTAATGTCGTGATAGCTAAGGTAGTGAATATATGAAAGTGAGAACGTTGGTTTTCTGTATATGGTAAATTGTATTCTGTCGTGTCTGATTATTAAAACATCAAGAAAAGGAATTTTGTTGTCTGTTTCCCATTCAACTTTAAATTGATGCTGGGCACTAATGCGTTTAATTTTGAGAGGAATTCATTAAAATTACCCCACTTATTATCCCAATAAAATGTTAGGATGTCATCCACGTATCTCATCCACAGCATGTTTTGGGTTTTATTGCATTTATAACTGTAGTTTCAAAGTATTCCATGTACAGATTGGCTAAAACAGGACTTAAAGGACTACCCATACTACACCCACCCGAATTTTTGCTTGTAGAATGATTCCCCGAATGAAAATACGTTATTAGATGCACATGATTCAACTAACTTTATTATTTTTTGTCAAGCGCCAATGGGAAATGATCTGAATAAGGGGATAATTTTTCCCTTAAAAACTGAAGAACGTCCTGTACTGGTACTTTTGTGAATAGGGAGTCTACGTCGAGGGCTCCTTTTATTAGATGGAATTCTGTTGTTACAGAACATTTTTACCAGTCATATATATATATATATATATATATATATATATATATATATATATATATATATATATATATATATATATATATATCAAGATCAAAGACCCATAAAACACTATTTTAACGTTGCAACCACATATTTCGAGCACTTCCTGCTGTGATACATATATATATATATATATATATATTATATATCTATATATATATATATATATATATATATATATATATATATATATGTATATATATGTATGTATCACTCGACGTTGAAAGCTTGTTTACGAATGTTCCCGTCGAAGAAACGATCGACATCATCCTTGATCGCGTATACAGGTTCGAGAAGAACCCGCTGCCCAGCATTTCCGGAGATGTCCTCCGAGATATGCTGAAGGCTAGACTATGTAGGCCCTTTCCTCTCTCATCAGGGGGAATTTAATTTCGCCCAAAATAGACGGAGTCGCCATGGGGATCCCCACTAGGGATCCTTTTTGCAAATATGTACATGGCCACCGTCGAAGAAAGGACCTTCAGAGAACATAAAAAACCTATAATATATGGGGCGATACAAAAAGTCTGTCGTGAGTGCGTATGTCCACAGAGCTTCACACACAGCTCATCATGGAGAGACCTACATAACGAACTCGATCGAATTCGCCAACTACTAACAAACAACGGCTATGCAGATCAAATGATCGAAGCAGCAATAAAAAAGAAAAATGGACGAATTCTATACCAACCCAACACGACGACGAAAATGAGGAGAACTTGATTATTTACCATCGAGTACATTATGGGTCTGCATACAAGGAGGATTGCTGCACACTACGCGGGATAATAAACAGAGGCGTAACCCCAAAAGCCCCTTCACCACAAAATAAGCCTCAGGATATATAGTAAGCCCAACCTTGTAGCAGCCCTAATAATGAAGAACAGCACCGCTCCGGGGGGGACCGAAGGAGATGTGCACGAATGATATTTACAAATTTACTTGTCCAGAGGAGATGTGTCAATCTCACAGCCACCCTTCGGAGACGTCTGCTGGCTCACAGAAATCAATGGGCCATCCATCAACACTACATAGAAGTTCACGACAGGAAGCCATCTCTACAAGAGCTCATAGAAGGCACCCAGGTCGTGCCACAGAGAAGACAACTATGGTCGTCTCTTAATAACCGAAGCGGTGAGCATTGTTATTCAGAAGCCGACCTTGAACGTCCAACAAGAGTCGGACCATATACTCCACTCTAGCAGGAGAAGGAATACGCAAGTCAACAGGGACCAGACAACACGTTCCAAACCCACCGAGAATATCGCGCCCCTTAGAAGACACGAGAGGGTCCAGCGAGAGACAAGTAACATCCTTGCTCAGGTCGCTGAGACCCCGCCCAACACGAATCTGGAGCCGTTAACAAACGTAGACCATTTGGACACACACACGCTCACTCACTCACTCACTCAAATTTAAGTTATACACATTTATGTATAAACAGAAATTATCTGACTTGTACCTTTATGCATACTATAAAATATTTTTTTTTTATTCCTTTATTTAGATTTCTATATTCATTTTTATTCCTGTATGTAATTTTGTAATTTATCTAAAACCAACTTGTAACATTAAATCTTAAACATACATTCAAGGAAACACTGGCATATGGCATTGTATTTTGAAGATTTATTTAACCCCGGTTTATACTTTCACTACTATTGTCACAGTACATATGTCCTTATGTTCTTTGTATCCAAAAACAACGCCCTTAAGCTGTTAATCCCTAGACTAACCAGTACCCATACCTCAAGGTCATACTTCCCACACGATGAAATAAATAGGCCGAAAGGCCAAATTGTAAGTCAGTAGTCGCTTGATAATGCCATAAGGCGAAACAGCTGTCGCGACAAAATTCAATAAATGGAAGAAGGAAGTCTGCGTATTTTTCACCAGAAATCGACGAACGAGAATCGTAAAAAACAAAACTTCGTCGGTATGAAGATACCTGCAAGAAACTTATTGATGCCACTAAAGCAATTGCTTTTAACGAAAAGAAAAAAATTATATATATATATATATATATATATTATATATATATATATATCTATATATATATATATATATATATATATATATATATATATATAAATTATTTATGTATGCAAGTAGATGTACGAATATAAAACACTTACGGCAAAAACACCAGCACTTCAATGCTAGTTGTCCATAAGCAAATTTAAGTACAGTTGTGTCTGGTTAGTTCTTAGTTAGGTAACCACTGGCAATGCTAGATGCAATGAGTGCATTGAGCTTCATACTTATCTGAAGATGGGTGTGGGGTTAGCAACCTCTCAGCCAAAAATAGGAAATACAAGAAACTGATCACTCGCCAATTGGACAGCTCAAGGACTTAGGGGACCTGGCTATGCCACTGTGATTCATGTTTCACAAACGTCGTCTAAGTGTCACGTGTAATAAACAAAACTGGAATCACAGAATCGGCACTTCAATTTACTTAGGGACAACAGAAAAACATTGACCCCACCATCGTTGAAGACCATAATGAAGAAAGATGAAAATATTCTATCTTTTCTTCCCTCGTGTTTCCTCTTAAGTTTTAATGTGACTTCATTAATAGATCTTCAACGTGATCTCCCATTTAAATTCTTCAGTAATAATTGTCATTCATTTGATAAAAAAAACTTATTCTCTAAATGAACCTTTAAAAGAGGGTAACGTTAACCCAAGTTTCCAGCATTTCTTTAAATGTAATCAGATAAAGTAATCTGAGAACATTACAATCGTCCACATATGGGGAACCGAGACCATTTACTCCTATCCTTTGATTAAAATGTAAAATTCACGTGCTCGATCAAACTGCAAAAAAGCCTTTAACCTTTCAAACACAGATCTTGGAGTGCTAACCTGAACTGCTGTGCCGAAGGTTTCTAATTTCTATCCACAAAACTTGACTAAAATGGTTTTTCGAAACTGCTTTCCACAAGATGCAGTCCCGGTACAGTTCTAGCAGTACATGAGTGGACCTGGATAGGGTAGCGGCCCTGGGTAACTTCTAGGAGGGTAAGGAAGTCAGTAATGGGTACTAAAGCATATCAGACAATAAATTTAGAAACGTAAAATTTCTATATAATTACTCAGGAAATCCTAGACTGATGCTAAACTAGTCACAATCATAAAATATTATTGATAATCCCAAAATACCTGCCCACACTTGTACAACACTCTTCCCAGTGTAAAACATCTATAAACAACTGAACAAAGTTGTTCTCAATCCGCAATTAACTATGCATTACAAAATATTTTATCTAATCCCAAAGTGACTTTATACTCTCAAAATGTTTGAGCTTCCAAAATTATTTACCAAACTTATAACAGAGTCTTTGCAGGTCTCAACTACCATCAGCAATAACAGTATATTCCTTGCCATTCCAGATATCCACTGGCATCATTTAAGGATTTTCATCACTCTCAAAATATCTGCCTTTACTCATAAAGCATTCTTCGCCATCCCAGAATATATTTAGATAATCATAAGAATAATTATAATTATAAAGATGTCTACTGGCATCTATAAAGGATTTCCAGCAATCTCAAAATATCTACCTTTATTCATGAAGCATTCATAGCCATCCCAGATTATCTTCAGATAATCATAAGCATATTTGCAATCCGAAAACATTTACCTTAACTTTTAGGATATTCTTTGTAATCCCATGAACAAATGGAAGATCGCTTTGAATTATCTTCAAGAAGCCTGGAGTAACTTAAGTCAGAAGTCTAAAGCGATTAATCAGGAGTCATCTGATGGAAATATGGGAATGTCATTGTACCTGGTAATGGAAAAGAAATTCTTCATTATTGGCTTTATCTGCAAAGCTAATGATGAAGATAAGGCCAAATAAATACATCATTTTGAGTTTAATTTGTAATAAGTCTCGTCAGTCTTCCTCATCAATATTTTCTCCCCTGGTACTTTAGTCTGCAAGTTATTCTCCAAGTTTTGTTTCTTCACAATCAGAGAAGGATACAATTACTTTGAAGATTATTTTATATTGTTAAATGAATTCAGATAAACAAATTACAGGAAATCTTCAATAAGGGTGAAGTCCAGATGAAAGGTATAGGTCACTAGGAGATACAAAGGCAGAATATCTTGTAAGGAGTCTTAACAATGTTTTTCTCAGGTTCTGCTGAGTATGATCACATCAGGGTTGATTGAAAGACTGGACACCTGCTTCATCATTATGGGCGCTCTCTGCAGGTAGCCAGAGCTCTGACTTATCAAAAAAAAATGCTGATAGATTCTCAGCTGCTGTGAGCAGTATGGTAGTGTCTTGTGTTATTGCATGATTCACTGACAGTAAAGAGCACTTCTGGCTGTGCTGTTGGGTTTCCCACAGCTGAAAAAATGAAAGTGTACTCAAAGAAAAATATTCAGTTACATAACATGTACTCTCTCTCTCTCTCTCTCTCTCTCTCTCTCTCTCTCTCTCTCTCTCTCTCTCTCTCTCTCTCTCATCTGTTCGTATGAGAATGAGGAACTAAAATTCGAAAAACCGCTCATAAAACTGGAACATATATTGAAAACTGTCTTCTAAAATAATCTGATTTCGAAAATAAAACTGTCCTTATATAGATGACAGATAGGTAGACAAACAATTATCTCTAGTGAAGTACTGAAGTAATTTAACGCAAGAGCGATAAAATTAATTGCAAATGATAAATGTTCATATTTTAAATATTAGTTACCAAAACCGTATTGAAAACAACAACCTCCAGCAACCGGGTAGGCTACAAAGAAATTTTCTGTTTTAGTGATTCGTTTTATGAATAAAAGAATATTAGCTTTGAACTGCGAATTATAAAAAAAAATATTATCAAGTCTTTGAACCGTGCATAACTAGTTCTACAGCAAAAACATTTTAAAATTTGTGTGGAAGCTGAATGACAAAACTGGGTTTCAATTATGAACTAAACTTATGCATTTTTCATTTGTCCCTTTGCTCTCTCTCTCTCTCTCTCTCTCTCTCTCTCTCTCTCTCTCTCTCTCTCTCTCTCTCTCTCTTTCAATTTCGATTTAGAGTCCTACAGAATGGTCAACATCGCGTCATTCTTTTGGTTTTTGTGTAAATTTTAAATCATAAGTACTGGTTTTGATATTACTAAAACAACAAAAGAATAAGGAGGACCTTCTCCGGTTACAAAATAATTACAGTCACAAATAATGAATCACAGAGAGAGAGAGAGAGATTATATATATCTCCACATGGGCAGAGAGAGAGAGAGAGAGAGAGAGAGAGAGAGAGAGAGAGAGAGAGAGAGAGAGAGAGATAACTTGCTTGTTTATTTAATAGGCTTGTGTTGGCAAGGTAGTTTCATCAGCTTTTTTCAGAATGTTTATGAAATCAGGAGAAATGGCGACAAATTGATAAATAAACAGACACTGATATACAACAGAGCAAGAACTGCTAAGTACACCGGAAGGTGCATTAATATGACGCTTCCTAGAGGTAATGAATGACCTGCTGTGACCTTATTTAGGCTTATTAAAATATAGTCCGCTGATGATAGTTGACGAAAGAAGAAAAAACAATTTTGTAAACACTTGCAAATGAACACGTCAAAATGCATATTGAAAGGAGGGAAATCACGTCCAATGAAGTTTTTAGTTTGAATGTAGAACAGTGAGAATTCTATGAATCAAGTATGGCCAACATAGTTTCATCAATAATATACTATGAAAGGGTCATAGTAGATGCAACATACAAACTACGCATGCTTTTAATAAAAAAAGAAACCCCTATGGATAAAATATTACTACACAGAATTGTAATAGACTATATTGAAGAAACACTCCATTTCGGAAGATCTCTCTCTCTCTCATATATATATATATATATATATATATATATATATATATATATATATATATATATATATATATATATATATATATATATATATATATATATCTGCAATCTGCACGATGACTAACCAAGAATTTTCTAAAATTAGAAATCACTCAAAAATTTGTAATACGAATATTAATTATACTGATTTGTCTGTTTTGGGTCAAACTAGCTGTGTACACGAACTATCCATTTTAGAAACATTATTTAATATTTATTAAGCAGCTAGCTCCTAAAATGAACCACTTTCATTCCTTTTACTCCACCTCCGTTCATATTCTCTTTCTTCCATCTTACTGTCCACCCTCTCTTAAAAATTGTTTCATAGTGCAACTGCTTTGAGGTTTTCCTCCTGTAACACCTTTCAAACCTTTTGGCGTCAATTTCCGTTTCAGAGTTGAATGGCCTTATTTGCCCCAGTGTTTGGCATATGCCAAAAATCTATAAAGATCAAATCAAATCAAAACCAAAATGAACTCGCCCACTTCCTCTGTCCATTATCGTACCTATATCTTAAAATAGATAGCTAAAAGACCTTAAAGGCCCCCATACACTGAACGATTGTCTGAACGACTGTCTGTATCGTTCGCAAAATCACTGTGTATGGGCTTGTCTGAATGCAAAAGTGGGCGGAGCTTCGTGTCTGAACGACCTCGGCGGGAATATGTCACGTCCAGGTTGCTTGCTGGCTTGCGACTTAAGTCTGTCATGCACAGATCGTTCAATGTATGGGTTTGTCTGCCGATATAACGCTATCACGCGCGTCTCTTCTAGAGATGATGCCATGTCATCTCGAGACAACATCTTTGTTCAGACTGAAATCTGTGCGGAGATCGTTCGTACTGTATAAATAGTGTGTGTGGGTCGATAACGACAATCGTCCAGACAGTCGTTTAGACAATCGTTCAGCGTATGGGGGCCTTATGACTTAGGACCGTGTCTGTGATAATTAATATGGCATAGCTAGCGATGGTGGATACACGGAGGATTTTTGACACGTTTTGTTTGGTATTGTTGAAGCCAGGGTATATCACCCGTCCCTTCTAATTAGACAGTGCCATGTTAAATTTTCCAAATAAATTATATTTTTGTAAATTCAGATTTTATTTTGATATCCCGCTATATATATATCTATATATATAGATATATATCTATATATATATATATATATATATTATATATCTATAGACATAGTGTGCATGCATGTATGTGTATATATGAAATTGTAATAGCCCCAATGCCCTCTTAACTTCTCAAATTCTTTGCTCTTTTTTTAATACGGTTGTCACTACAAAGCCTTGAGCTCCAAATTCAAAGAAATTTGAAGAAATCATGCTGTCCGGTAGCGGGAAACGAACCCGCGATAAAATCATCACGATGAGGTCACCTTCTCTTCCCTCTCGTACATACAAATATCCGAAAACGACAGTTGAAACGAAGGCATGAAGCGGGGAGAGTTAGAGATTCATGGAAGTGATTGTTGACAGCCCCAAGTGATTTGTGAACATAGACTTAGTAATAATTCTAGGTCTAAGTTTACTGACTTATGAAAGTTACAAAGTGCCTTTTCAGATAACGACTGGGTTATTACTATCCTATTAAAGGTGGAAAGTTTATAAGATTGTAAGACTAGACATGAAGGTATTTGGGGAAACATATACTTCATTTTACAACCAACATTTTGTATTTTCAAGATAGCTGACATCTAAGCACGATAAATTGAGCGCAAGTAAACTCCTTCCCCACAGCCGACAAGTGGGTGCTGTCCCTAAATCTACAGACTAACAAGTGTTTCCCCTTATAAAGACAGTCCCAAAGTGTAACCGATTAGATATTAAAGGACATTTGTAGCTCAAATAATTTATATGAATCACGGTGATGTGATAATTGTTCATAATATGGCTACGTGGGGCAAACGTTCGAATTTGTTAACATGGTAGAGGGGGTTGGATATCGATTCTAATTGCGAATACCGGAGTTCGACGGTGATTTGTAAGGTCGGAATCGGTATAAATTTATAACCTCACTTGTTAGCCGAATCGATAACATCACTGAAGTCCTGATTTCTTCTCCGTCCGCTGGGCGCTGGGTTCGAACCCACGAGAGGACGAAATTATTATCAACTAAAAAAATTCATATATCAATTCCGAGGTAAAGCGAATTAGATATTAAAGGATATTTGTAGCTCGAATAATTTATATGAATCACGGTGATGTGGTAATTATTCTTATATAAATATATATATATATATATATATATATATATATATATATATATATATATATATATATATATAGAGAGAGAGAGAGAGAGAGAGAGAGAGAGAGAGAGAGAGGAGGAGAGAGAGGTGCGCGTGCACGCGCGCATGTCATTCTACTCCGTATAGATTTAGAGCAGCAAGGCAATGATAAATTCGACAACAATTCAGCCCTCCTATTGCTCTAATGATTCTCTCTTGAACGAGAGCGCCACATAGTCCTTACGCGCATCAGCCTTTTGTTAGGCGAGTTATTCTTTTGTTGATAAACTGCGCACGTGGGTGGGGCGCCCCTGGAAATGTTGTGTACATGGGTGGATGCTCTTGACACATCCCATAATGAACGTTGCCCGGTAACGGCCATTTTCACATTTCATTCGCTCTCTGTATTCATAAGCATTACAGATTTTTGCCGCAAGAGTGAAAGAGAGAGACTGAGAGTAATGTACGTTATCAAAACACATTTTTTTTTTTCATCTGGAACAATAATTTCAAAAGGGACAGAGCAACATAATCAGGAGAGAGAGAGAGAGAGAGAGAGAGAGAGAGAGAGAGAGAGAGAGAGAGAGAGAGAGAGCCTTATTTCTTTTTTCTTTTATGAAAGAACAAATAAATGGGTAAAAAATACTGTCAATTTGTCCTCTGGTTTGCGCGCGGATGTGGTGACATGAACATATTTACACTATTTTCAGACAATAAACACATTTTCATGCAGCAGCAATAACGTATTGGTCATCGACCCATGGCAGGGCCATATTACATGATTTGTCTGTTAACCCAGGAATGGGATAATATATTAATTTGTCAATGTCGATGGTGTCAGAGTTATGCCATATACAATTAAAAGCATGTAAACTCTTTTTATTATTTATATTATATATATATATATATATATATATATATATAATATATATATATATATATATATTATAATATATAAAATGAAATGAAAGGAGGTACCAAGACTTTCAACTTTTATTCCAAAGTCATCTCCAGGGTACTAAACAATTTTAAGAAAACAACTTACACAAGTAAGTAATATGAGGCCACAAAAAACAATAAAACAAGTCACCTACTTATGTAAATAAATTTTGTTCAAAACAAAACAAAAACATACTTATCCTAAATATGCAGTTACTACAAATCGCAGTACGAAACTATCTGTTTGTAAAGTATCTAACAACTTGTTCAACTTTTAAATCATTAAGAATAAAGCTTTTCAACAATTCGACCTTTTAAAAAAAAAAAACCACTGCTCATATTTATGTTGCTAAAAGAACTAATGAGGCATCCTCCAACTAACAATCTGTCATGCATTGATGAACTTCTAAAAACGACTCTAGCTGAATTCCAGTCTATATGGTGTTCAAAATCCCTCACGTGACAAAAAATGGCACTTGAACTGTTTGCAACCCGTACATTATATTTATGCTGCGTAACTCTCTTATTTAATTCCTTACCAGATTGTCCAATATAAGGTAAATTACAAGCTGAGCAATTAATTTTGTACACCCCTCCTGTTGGCATTACTGGTTTATTACAAAACGATGAATTATTGCTAAAAACGACATTTATTTTTAGAAATTTCAGGCTATGTACAATTGAAAAAATTCACAGCGGTATGACAAAACCCTACCATTTCTTGACACAGTCGTTATGAGAATCGACAACGGAATTAAATTCAAATTATACCGGAAACCAACATCAGTGAATGCTTTCATTCATAATTTTTCCAGCTATCACCCAAATATAAAACGATCAGTCTTCTCAGGGATGTTTTTATGAGCATGTAGAATTTGTGACCTGAATTCTTAGCAGAGGAAATTCAGAATATCTACGAAATTCCAGGAAAATTATGTTACCCAGGGTATTTTATTAATAGTTGCCTCCAAAGTGCCCAAAAGGTATTTTATAGTTACGAAAGATCAAGTAATTTTAAAATTGAAAATATTTCACTTTTTGCCATACCGCTGTGAATTTCTATAAATTGTACGTGTCTGAAATGTCTGAAAATAGATGTTGTTTTTAGCAATAATTCGTCTGTCAAGAATTAGTTGTTTTGTAATAAACCAGTAATACCAATAGGGGGGTGTACAAAATTAATTGCTCAACTTGTACTTTACCATATATTGGACAATCTGGTAAGGAAATAAGTAAGATAGTTACGCAGCATAAATATAATGTACGGGTTGCAAACAGTTCAAGTGTCACTTTTTTCACGTCAATGAGAGACTCTGAACACCCTATAGACTGGAATTCGGCTAGAGTCGTTTTTAGAAGTTCATCAATGCATGACAGATTGTTAGTTGAAGGATGCCTCATTAGTAGTTCTTTTAGCAACATAAATATGAGCGATGGTCTTTTTAAGATGGACGAATTGTTGAGAAGCTTGTTTCATAATGATTTGAAAGTTAAACGAGTTGTTAGATATTTTGCAAATAGGTAGTTTTGTACTGCGATTTGTAGAAACTCAATATTTCCGCTATGTAGGTATTCTGTTTTGAACAATGTTTGTTTACATAGTTAAGTAGATTATTGACTTGTTTTATTGTTATTTGTGACCTCATGTTGCTTTCTTGTGTAAGTTGTTTTCTTAAAATTGTTAAGTACCCTGAAGATGACTTTGGAATAACAGTTGAAAGTCTTGGTACCTCCTCCTTTCATTTTCACGTGAGGATCTCTCATATACTTCACCCACAGGATCGTTGTGGAATTACAATACATGCATGCCAATATATAGATATATATATATATATATATATATATATATATATATATATATATCATGCGTGCGTCTGTGCATGCAAAAATGAGAAAATTTGATATATGATGATGCTATATATAGATTAATGTAAATTTCTTGCCTCCATACATAGGATATGTATAGGTCCAATTCACGTATAAACGCAAATAATAGATATACTTCAGTTAAACTCTTAAAAGCTAAAACTCATCAAGAGTTTGTTAAAGTTACTAGGATGTCTAGTCGTGGCGAAATAGTTTAAGATATATTAACGCTAAATTTATCACGAGTGCAATGCTTCCTCAGACGACGGCTAAACAGCGCACACCGAAAGTGATGCCTTGAAAATATCCGTCGCTTCAGAGAAGGAACAGAGACTATGGCACAACCAAACGCAAATCAGGTGCTGCTGCTGCGCAGAGAACGGATTAATTCCAAATGGCGCCACGAGCCTTCCTTCCAGACCGAGAGACTTCCAGCCAGGCCGGGAGGGAAGCGGCTGAGAAGTCTTTTCCAAGTACTCCTCCCATTTGTATTAGGGGAAAGAGGCTCGAGAGTGATTTTGCGTGTTCTCTACCTTAGCCCTTTTCTTACTCTCTTCTTTTGAAAGAACTTCCTTTTTTATGTCTTTTTAAAAGGAGAAAGGGAGAAGACTTTCTTCGTTAGAGTTTCAAACCCTTATCATCAGATCCCAGGCAAAATGTCTAAGAAATCTGGTATTCTATAAGTTAAGTATATATCTTAGTTTAACCAGACCACTGAGCTCTTTAACAGCTCTCCTAGGGCTGGCCCGGAGTATTAGATAATTTTTTTTACATGGCAAGGAACCAATTGGTTATTTAGCACGAGATTTCTAATCACCAGAAACACCTACATTCCTCTGGTTCCACGCTGGCAGAGCGGGGAATCGAACACGTATAAAAGTTTGGATAATTAGATGGTATTCTAGTCCTAACCTTTAAAGTTGATAGTAGTATCGTTTGTTTGTTTGTTTGCTTGTATAGTGTTTTTACGCTGCATGAAAGTTCCTCGCTGGACGAGTGGTTTTCCCGCTCAGCTGCCAATTCGGTGGTCCGAAGTTCGAATCCCGGCTCGGCCAACGCGGAATCAGAGGAATTTATTTCTGGTGATAGAAATTCAGTTCTCGATATAGTGTGGCTTGGATCCCACAATAAGCTGTAGGTCCTGTTGCTAGGTGACCAATTGGTTCCTAGCCACGTAAAAATATCTAATCCTTCGGGCCAGCCCTAGGAGAGCTGTTCATCAGCTCAGTGGTCTGGTAAAACTAAGATATACTTAACTTTACGCTGCATGGAACCAGTGGTTATTCAGCAACGGGACCAACTGCTTTACGTGACTTCTGAACTACGTCGAGAATGAACTTCTATCATCAGAAATACACATCGCTCATTCCTCAATGGAATGCACGAAAATCGAACTCGCGGCCACCGGGGTAGCACACCAACACCATACCGACCACGCCACTGAAGCGCTTTTTTATAGTAGTATGCTTACGTCTGTACCTAAATAAATGTTAAATCTGTACATTTATACATGAAAGAAGTGGAGCTAATACTTGTAATATAATAAGTTGGGGGTTCAATAGTGTGGCAATAATTCACGTGGTCTGAAAAGCAAGTGTCTAAGAAATGTATTACCGGTTGTAAACTTTCTATACGCTACTTTTCCGTGAGGATGAGGTGTTTTCAGCCTGGCTAAAGCCAGCAACTTCCTTGCTCTGCCATATCTCGCAGTTCGTTGTAGGCCTAGAAGTCCCACCAATCTCCTTTGGGAATCATAAACCAAAAGTCACAAGGACCTTTAAAGATAATCTCCTTTTCAAGCCAACTGGAGTGGAAGCTGTTTTGTTTTTACCTTGAACGCCTAGAAAAAAATTCTTTTCAGATATTTTTCATCAACAGTTCTAGTTTTAAATAAGCAAAATATATAACGAAATAATAGCTTTAGGCTTTTGCATAGATATAAGAGATCCTCAAATTATGACTTGTCCTAACATGCTCAGTATTTATGAATATATATATATATATTTATATATATATATATATATATATATATATATATATATATATATATATATATATATATATATATATATATAATATATTACTATAGGGTCATTAGAGAATAATCTTTGATTCAGTTTATTTGTATAAAAAGCAAAACAGTCGTCTTCATCTGACTCTTAATTTATGACCGAGGAGCGTTAAAAATTTTTAAATCAAATCTTGGTATTTAAGCAATCTCAAAACATTCTACATGAAGATGGTTTTTGTTTGTTTGGGTGGGTGGTGTTTTACGTTGCATGGAACCAGTGATTATTCAGCAACGGAACCAACGGTTTAACCAAGGTCTTTAAATATACTCGGTATATTTAAAGGACCTTGGGTTTAACGTGACTTCCGAACCACGCCGAGAGTGAACTTTTATGGACTGTCGATGAGGAGCTGTGATCTTTCACGACGGAAAGACTTTAAAGTTTATGAATGATAGAGGCAGCTAAACAAATACCTGCCCTAGATCTAAGACAGACGACCAGAGACGTAGCAATTAAAAATATTCAAGAAATAAGCCTTATAAAATGTGTATATCCATCACAACTTCTTTATATGGAGTCATACTATTCAATTTAATCATCATACTGCTTCCCTTTTCTCATTTTATTTTCTATCGGGAGAAAGTTTGGTCACACCTCTTTTCTAGTCTTTCCAGAGAAGCACTCTCAAATAGAGGAGGAACAAGTAGCCCACCCTGTCGGCCTTCGTACAAAACAATAACGAGCATTCGGCGTCTAAGTTGACTGAGCATTCATTATCCATACAGGACAGAGAAGGTTACAACGGCGACACGTAGAAATGACAGCACTTCGAGCGGGGAACGGGGATTTAGGGTAAGTCTATCCTCGATAGCCACTTAGCCTGAATGTTGTCTCTTTATATGGACTGACACTTGGATTCGGTTCGTTTCCCCGCCGCAACACGGTGCCACAATTAGCAAGAGGGGGAACAAGGAAAGACTACTGCTTTTCGGGGGGTGGGACGGGGGGTGGGGGGGGGGGGGGGGGCGGCGGCGGGGAATAGCATGAAGTTTTCGGAGAGAGAGAGAGAGAGAGAGAGAGAGAGAAAGGGGCGTGTTCGTAGGTGGCAAGTTCGGGGGGACAGACTAAGTGCTTGGAATTATGTGCAGATAAAGCAGTGAACGACAGGATATATGTGAAAGGGAAATTAAAGTAGGTTTAAACGAATACTGAATAATATTCATATTGGACATCTGACATTGCAATGACATTGCAATAGTCCTTGGTCTTTACTCTTCAAATGCGACAGAAATTATGACTCAAATAGGATGTTTCTCAAAAAAGAGTACGAGATTGTAATATTTGTTTTATTCAGCTATCTGGAAAATGAATATCGTCACAAGGATCAATATCATCACAGAACGCAAAGCCGCTATCATCATTATTCAGCTTGATTTCAAGAAAGGCTCCAATACAGAGCCCACATGCTGACAGTGACATAGGTCGAATTGCAGAGAACAAGAGGATAGATAACCGCTTGCTCTTTCCCCCCGTCTTCCCTCTGCCCTTTCTCCCTTTTCATTTTTCTTACCTTCTCTACGAGGAAGGAAGATACTTTATAAAGGGATGTGTAAGGGAAAATCATTCTCTAAAACGAAAAAGAGAGATAAGGAGGAAGGTATACAAGCTAAGAATAATTCTGCCACCAAAGAAAGAAGTGCTTCATTAAGAATGGAAGAGAAAAGAACTTTAATGACAGTTTTCCACAAACGAAGTAATAAACACAGCACTAATCTTGGGAATACCCACTGGAGTGTTTTGACACGCATCCACTTCAACGCACGCACGCACGCACACAATAATAGGTAATGTATGTTTCCTTTCTGCGTGCATGCAAAGCACAAATAACCAAGCGTTCTGGAAAGCGGTCATTCAGCCCAAGGTGCTTTTTACACAGTGCATGGGATTGAATCACGTTCCAGTATATTATAACTATTCATAGAAGAGAGGAGAGAGAGAGGAGAGAGAGAGAGAGAGAGAGAGAGAGAGAGAGAGAGTACTTACGCCGCAATCACCATATTAAAAGCACATCAATGTGATAGATCTTCAAGGAAGAAACATCCACACCGAGAGAGAGAGAGAGAGAGAGAGAGAGAGAGAGAGAGAGAGAGAGAGAGAGAGAGCTTCATCACGATTATTTTCGAAATTCACTCATCTTTGAGAATCCAGAACACAGTCGGCATTTTAACACTTCAGGAGAATGGACAAGCTTAAAAATTGGAGAGAAGTATTCGCAAATCACTGTAGTTTTTAGTTTTCATCCATGTGTGAGTGAATATGTATTTAAATATATATCCCGGTAAATATAGGTGTGATAAATGAGTTACCTCGCTGGATGGTATATGAACGTGTTGGATACCGAGGGGCGTCACCCTCATGGAAGTAAGATGGTGTATGCAAGCTGGAAAAGAAAGGAAGTAAGATGGTGCATGCAAGATGGAAAAGAAAGGAAGTAAGATGATGCATGCAAGATGGAAAAGAAAGGAAGTAAGTAAGATGATGCATGCAAGCTGGAAAAGAAAAAGGAGTAAGATGATGCATGCAAGATGGAAAAAGAAAGGAGTAAGATGATGCATGCAAGATGGAAAAGAAAGGAAGTAAGATAATGCATGCAAGTCTGGAAAAGAAAGGAAGTATAGATGCATGCAGTCCAAGATGGAAAAGAAAGGAAGTAAGATGATGCATGCAAGCTGGAAAAGAAAGGAAGTAAGATGATGCATGCAAGATGGAAAAGAAAGGAAGTAAGATGATGCATGCAAGATGGAAAAGAAAGGAAGTAAGATGATGCATGCAAGCTGGAAAAGAAAGGAAGTAAGATAATGCATGCAGATGGAAAAGAAAGGAAGTAAGATGATGCATGCAAGCTGGAAAAGAAAGGAAGTAAGATGATGCATGCAAGATGGAAAAGAAAGGAAGTAAGATGGTGTATGCAATATGGAAAAGAAAGGAAGTAAGATGAGCATGCAAGCTGGAAAAGAAAGGAAGTAAGATGATGCATGCAAGCTGGAAAAGAAAGGAAGTAAGATGATGCATGCAAGATGGAAAAGAAAGGAAGTAAGATGATGCATGCAAGATGGAAAAGAAAGGAAGTAAGATGATGCATGCAAGATGGAAAAGAAAGGAAGTAAGATGGTGTATGCAAGATGGAAAAGAAAGGAAGTAAGATGGTGTATGCAAGCTGGAAAAGAAAGGAAGTAAGATGATGCATGCAAGATGGAAAAGAAAGGAAGTAAGATGGTGCATGCAAGATAGAAAAGAACTTGTTGCGTAGTATGTATAGGTAATTTACAAGTAGAGTTGAAGTCGTCTCTGTGCAGGTACAGGGAGCATCTAATGCCCTGGAAAACTTCTCCACAATTCAGCATTTAAAGCAAGAATCAAGGCTGTGATTATTTTTTCCCCCTTTCTTTCTTTCTTATTTTGCTACCAAGGCCAGGAAAACGGATTAAGGATTAATGCTAAAAAATAAATAAATGCATGCATACGTATACTACCATAAAAAGATATAAAAACATATTTCTAAAACAACGTAGAATATAACAAAATTGAAGGTAAAAATTCGTAGTTCAAGGTCGCAGGACTGAACATGAACTGTCTTCAAGACGTGGTCGGTGGAATATGTTTCCAGGCTTTAAAACACTAACGAATAAAAAATCAGATTCCGTTCCCAGAAAACTAGGGAAAAAATTAAGCACTGATTAAGGAACTGGAAAAGTGAATGATTATCACATATTCCAGATAGTAGCGAGTACTCGACATATTCCATATTCCAGATAGGAGCGAATACTCGATATATTCCATATTCCAGATAGTAGCGAGTACTCGACATATTCCATATTCCAGATAGGAGCGAATACTCGATATATTCCATATTCCAGATAGGAGCGAATACTCGACATATTCCATATTCCAGATATTAGTGAGTACTCTATATATTCCATATTCCAGATAGGAGCGAATACTCGATATATTCCATATTCCAGATCGGAGCGAGTACTCGATAATAATTAGGAATGATTCCGCCTCTTCCCCTTTATGTCCCCAAACCCACATTCTTAGGATGGGCGTCGTCTTGCGGTTGGTACCCCATCCCCACCCCCACTCATCTGACACCCTGCCCCCCCCACCCACCCTCACCCCACAGGTTGTGTGCATATCCGAAATCCCTTAACCACCCGAATCACCACATATACAATAGAGACCAAAACAGAGCCATTAGGGAAACCGAGAATAATGGTGACGGGGAGACGTCGAGAGGAGAGAGAGAGAGAGAGAGAGAGAGAGAGTAGAGAGAGAGAGAGAGGGGGGGGGGGTTAGCAGATGGACGGCGACGATGGCGTGACAAAGAAGACAGAGGGGGGGGGGTGGGGGGGGGGGGGGGGGGGGGGGGGGGGGGGGGGGGGGGGGGGGGGGGGGGGGGGGGTGGGGGGGGGGGGGGGGGGGGGGGGGGGGGGGGGGGGAGGTAAGTGGGTGGTAGGTGACGATGTGAACATACGTGGAGACAAAGCCACACCTTTATGAGTTTCTGGGACAAAAAGGGCTAGGGTGGGCAGGGGGTATGGGGGGGACAAGGGGGCCAGGCCGAAGTGATGCGAACTCATACATAAGGAGATGAACAGGGAAGAAATGGCCAGACAGTAGTATTATATACCCTCCCCGGTCATGACTTCCCGTTCCCCTCTCGAAGCCCTCAGAAAAAGGGGTTGTCTGTCGGTGGTAGGGGTACGGGTAGGGGTTGGAGGGGAGGGGAAGGAAAAAAAAAAAAAAATAAAAAAAAGAGAGAGACAGAAACGGCCGATTATGCACTCTCGTGGGAACGTCTCTGGAGGAAAGGAGGAAATGGAAAAAAGGGAAAACGAACTCTCCAGACCGAGGGAATATCGGCGGGACAAGGAGGATGGCATTGAGGGCGGAAAAAAAAGAAAAAAAAAAGCCGTATGCGTAAGCGTCATCCGGGAACTTTCCTCCATTGTCAGGTATATATATAAAAATTCTTCCTCCAAAAGGGACGTCACAACACAGCGAAAATAATCATATTGTTTAAAATATCTCTACAAAATCCGAGCACAACTCACATTCCGAACGCACTTGGCGCCGTCAGTGACATTCCCACATTATTAAAACAGTCGCATCGATTTATTAAAAACAGTCTTTGCAAAACTTTTACGCGTGATTTCTAAACTTGAACCGAGTGAAATATAGCAAACCAAATTAAAATACTATCACACATTAAAAAAGATTTATTTTTTCATAAATGGCCTTAATTACAAATTACTAAAAACCTAAAAACTAAACGCACAATTACGCAAGGACATCTACAAATATCTATCAACGTTTTGTGGCATAATGTAAGTGTATAGAAGACCTGCTTTACTAGCAGCTCTTATCAACACAAAAGCTGCAAAACCGAATATTTACTCATTAAATAAATGTATATAATACCTACTGCTATAGTTTTTTTATCTATTATTATAAGAATATGATTACATTTCAATAATTTACATTTGAATAATTCTCTTAATACAAATATATAAATATAAACTTAGATAACATTTTGCTACAAAAACAATATAAATCAAAATCAAAACGTATAATTTATAGCTTCTTCAGTTGCAAACTTGGAAATATTGCTTGTATATCTACATTTAATATACATCCTTTGAGATTCTAATTTATTGTCCAAAAGAACAACTATATTTTGGCAGCTAATGTTGTGTTTATAACACATCCACAAACAACACAAATAGCCGGTGTGATATCAATACAAATTCAGTGTTTTGTCACAATCTAGAACTAAGGAACATCGCCAAGGCTAAGAAATGGAGGAGCCGCTTTCCCCTTTGTAATTCTACGCAGCCTGATGAGATATTAGCTATAATTTGGTTATCAGGGAACCACCGAAAGTGCCGCTTCTTACACAAGCTGCTTCCACAAAGAAAGAAGAATAAGCGAGAGGAATCACGAAATCGAGGAAACCACTAGCTCTCGAACTCATCCCGCAAGGTGAGGGGAAGGGAAGGGAAGGAAGGTGAAACTGCCGATGGTGATGGCCAGTTAACTCCGTTTCTTGCGGAGAACTTCGCTACTTGACTGACGGGGAACTTGAGGTAAGAGTGAATTTGAGCTAAGAGTGAATTTAAAGGGAAGTTGGAAGTCGGAGAGATTGCCATATATATCTTTTTGACGATTAACATCTGTCAGCGGAGGCACTGCTAGTCGTCACAGGGAGAACAGGAGGAGACAGGAGGAGACATCCACAAAACTTCTGAAAAGACTGAAGTTAAATTGAGAAATTCGCAGCAAGTGGGAGAGAATATTGTGCTTCTACTCGATTTATCTCAACATACGAGAGGACTTGATACTTCGTATTAATTATAATTTATAATAATAATGGACAATACAAAGAGCATTTACATCTCATTCCATGTTTAGACAATATGCGTGAAAACAAAGGCGTCTAACGCCTCTCTCACCTTTATCTTTTACCATCATGTCCCTCAAAATCTCGACGCACTGGCAAGAAATCAGAGAGAGAGAGAGAGAGAGAGAGAGAGAGAGAGAGAGAGAGAGAGAGAGAGAGAGAGAGAGAGAGAGAGAGAGTCAAATCAAATCATATCAAATCAAAAACTTTATTTCCATTTTACAATGGTTATTCTACATGTCATAGTTAAAAATATATACATGATAATAGGGGATTTGACGTTTTAAATAATTTAATCCATATTGCGAGACTAGCAAAACCATATTGCCAGCAACATCCGAGTAATACTAAATTCGCCCTAAATTTCTTATTATAATCTAGTGCTGTTACAAGTGATAAGTATGACTAAATAGAAAAAACAAAATTTACAACATACGATAATGAGAAGTACAAAATGGTTCAATTACTGACAAATTGTGACTTCTTAGAACTTAAAATCTCAAAATCTTTAGAACTTGAGAGAGAGAGAGAGAGAGAGAGAGAGAGAGAGAGAGAGAGAGAGAGAGAGCATCACCAGATGCAACTTGCAAACACCCTCTGCTCGCATCTAGTCAGAAGTAAGGTAATGCACCTTTCACAGCGACCAGATGAAATGGGTCTTTTAGTGGATGACAGTTTAAGTGCCACTGAATATGTTATAACAGTGCAATGGAGGTGGGGGGAGAGGGGGGGGGGGGGGGGGGGGGGAGAGATGTTGGGTAGTAGAGGGTGACTATTTATTTCGAGATTAACCTAAAGCAAAATGGGAAGCAGGATGTCATTTCTCTGGAAAACAACTAGCTTGACTCTCTCTCTCTCTCTCTCTCTCTCTCTCTCTCTCTCTCTCTCTCTCTCTCTCTCTCTCCTGGAAAACAACTACTCTCTCTCTCTCTCTCCTGGAAAACACTACTCTCTCTCTCTCTCCTGGAAAACAAGTAGTCTCTCTCTCTCACACTCTCTCTCTCCTGGAAAACAACTACTCTCTCTCTCTCTCTCTCTCTCTCTCTCTCTCTCTCTCCTGGAAAACAAGTAGTCTCTCTCTCTCTCTCTCTCTCTCTCTCTCTCTCTCTCTCTCTCTCTCTCTCTCTCTCTCGGAAAACAACTACTCTCTCTCTCTCTCTCTCTCTCCTGGAATACAAGGAGTCTCTCTCTCTCACACTCTCTCCTGGAAAACAACTATCTCTCTCTCTCTCTCTCTCTCTCTCTCTCTCTCTCTCTCTCCTGGAAAACAGTCTCTCTCTCTCTCTCACACACACACACACAAGTTCTATGTCCTTTTTCAGAACTCCCGGCATGATACTCCTTTCCTCTTTTGGAAATTTAATTATCCAGATTTTCTTATTTTGGTCGAGGGCTTCTGCCTCGATGGGAATCTACGTGGACAAGGAGCGCTTGCGTCAGATTACAGCTCGAATTTTCCTCATTCGGTTCTATTTGGGTAAAAGAGTCGTGCTCCTCGACGCCGCTTGAGAATCACTGTTGAAGACCTGAGCGTGACGATTTGAATGGCTTATTTGTCTCTGACGACCTCACGCAGAATCTCTCTCTCTCTCTCTCTCTCTCTCTCTCTCTCTCTCTCTCTCTCTCTCCAGAGATGAGGTTTCATAAAATAATGACAGACTGACAAATGGGTCAAATGAGGGTCTCAGTGGATAATTATGAAATGAATAAAGCGGAGGCCTTAACCCTTTTCAAAAAACTATCTGAAATTTGTCAACAAGGGAACTGTCTGACTATCGTCGGAGCGTTTCACTTTAAGCGATATAGTCATACACAAAGGGCACATCTAGATCTCCCCCCACCCCCTCCCCCCTTGTGAAGTTCTTCGTTGAACGAGTCGGTTACATGCTCGACTATCGATCTCAGGGCTCGGGTTCGATTCCCCACTCTGCCAACGCAGAATCAGAGGAATTTATTTCTGGTGATAGAAATTCATTTCTCGTTGTGGTTCGGATCCCACAATAAGTGTAGGTCCCGTTGCTAGGTAACCAATTGGTTCCTAGCCACGTAAATATATCTAATCCTTCGGGCCAGCCCTAGGAGAGCTTGTTAATCAGTTCAGTGGTCTGGTTAAACTAAGATATACTTAACTTTGTGAAACCCTGGGCTTCTTCCTTCCCTTTCCTTTACTTCGCTTCCTTCGGGCTAAGCTAGAAAAGGCCGAGAGGTTGTTGAATACCTTTCTCTATATCAACTGTTTCCTCTTGATATTTTAGCACAATATGTTTAAGACCCTCCGGTAATGTTGGGCAATATAATGAAGTACTTAAATATATTGATTAAGGCAATTTACTCGTGAACTTTTTCAGTTTCCTCAACATATCCTAACACCTGTCCTTGGCTTAGCTAAAAAGTTAGGAGAGATGCCCCGCCCACTCGTTCTCTCTCTCTCTGTCTAAAACTTGAATGGCAGTGTGTACTATCATATCGCTTGTACGCTTTTCACATCGAAATTAGTTTATACATGAAAGTTTACCTGTATTTCTTGGTTTTCAGAGATTATTATAACCTCATGGTTCATTTACAGTCTATAGATACAGATGTGTGGACCGATGGAAAATTAGAGGGGCAATAGTTAACTGGTTTTCAAGTATGTTTAATTTGTCGTCCGATCTCCGCAAACGTCTGAAGTCACCCATAGTTGCAAGTGTACGTCCATCCAACTGGGTCAGTTGTTGCAAACATGTTGCAGTATTGCAATGGTGTAAGAATCTCTCTGAAAAGGTAAGTGGTAATCTCTTTAAAGGTTCCCTTAACATACTACATGCACAGGAACATGATTGAATGATTTTAGAATTATTTTGTTAAACTGACAATTATAGCATTCCGTGGAACAATTTGTTGAGAATGCCGTTCTTTATTTCGCCGCGAAAAAAAAAAAAAAAAAAAATAGCAGTGGCGACTACCATAGGGACATGAATGACCTAATAGTTCCTCCGTTGGCTGACATCGCTACTTTTACTATCGCTTCCTGAGCCATCAGTTATGGTTTTCGACAATGCGCCATTCCTTACCATGTTAATAGAGGACAGTCATGACCTCCTCACATCTGCAACATTTTATAATCAAAACTGGTCCACTAACACCCCATTCACATGGTAATAAATAAAACCATACATGATATATAAAAACATACAAACTATATGAAAGATACTGAATAGGAAATGGTTATTGTCGGTAACCAAGGCGTAAAAAGCCTATGGTAGCACTCTCTTCCATTCACAAGTTTGAGACTGAGAAACGAGTGGGCGGGGCTTCTTTCCTAAGCCAAGGACAGGTGATCGGATATCTACAACAAATGCTGAGAAAATTTTAAAAATTCACGAGTAAATTACCTCAATCATTAAATTCTGGTACTTCATTCTATTGCCCAAAATTACCGGAGGGTCTAAAACATGTTATGGCAAAATATCAAGATACAACCGATTTTTAAAAAGATATTCAAAAAACCTTGGTTAAAACGGGCTTGGAATGGTCAGTAGACCTCCTGTATGTTTAACCTCAAACAAGCGAACGACTACAGATATGACTGACATCCATCGGACAGAAACAGGGTGTTCAATTCCCTGGTAATAATTTCTCTATGGTATATACGTCATCAGAATTATGATGTAATAACAGCAGCATTATAATAACTGTTATATTTAGTAACAGTAGCAATAACGGTAGCTGCTATATTAACTAGTAGCATCCAAATATAATCCAATGGTCCTTTTCCGAGAAGCGCTCCACAAATTTCGCAACTCTCTAGGTATGAAATATATAAAGTCAAACGGGGAGTATCCAATTATAAATTCGAGCAATACGATAAAATAGTTTCATAGAAATATTTCAGCAAAAGTCCGGGAAAATACGTGAGAGCAAAAGAATAAACAGTAAACAAATTGTTTATTCACTTTCCTTTTTTCGCAAAGACACTTTTTCTTAGTTCCCCAAAAGACAACGTCTATTTCCTGATATATTTCCTAAAGTCTGTTCAAGAAAAATGGAAAAGACAGAAGCCAACAGAAAAACAGAGTTCTTTGCATGACCTCATAACGGAATGAAATAGATACTTCAAAAACAATGCCAGAGGAACGAAGGGCTCTCTCTCTCTCTCTCTCTCTCTCTCTCTCTCTCTCTCTGTAAACACAAACTCAGATACACGTTCAATGCGCACACGCGCGCGAATGAAAACTGTGAGCGCAACAAATTCAGCAGATGGTCTAAAATCTAAGCCAGATCAGGGAGTCTGCAATTACTGCACAGCCTCTTACTGAAGATCAAGATCAAGAGAGAGAGAGAGAGAGAGAGAGAGAGAGAGAGAGAGAGAGAGAGAGAGAGAGAGAGTATACGAAACTGGAAAACAACAAAATAAACATACTTGTTCAAGACAGAAAAATAGAATTCAGAGAGAGAGAGAGAGAGAGAGAGAGAGAGAGAGAGAGAGAGAGAGAGAGAGAGAGAGAGAGAGAGAGTATACGAAACTAGAAAAAGAAAGCGATACTTGTAATTCAAGACAGAAAAATAGAATTCAAACATTCTTAGATGACATAAATTTCAATGTAATGAGCTGATACAGTTATAAATAATCGATGTAGAAATAAGTATACCAAACAGATATTCAAAAGAAAAGCAGGATATAACGACGTTTTCATAACTAATAAACAAAATCAAACAAAAACTTCTTTCAGTTTTCTTTTAAAGATGGAAAAATAAACCCACAAGATTACTGTATGTAAATAGTTACAAGTAAACAAGTTATACTGAATAATCTTGTGGGTTTCTTGATCAATTTACAGAATGCAAATCCTCCAAGATCACCATTGCAGGAAAGGTATTTAGAGGAAAATTTGACGAACGTAGGAAAGTAAACTGGTCGACCGATTTTGTATGATGAACTGGCGTGATAAATGAATGCTATGGCCTTCGATGAAGCGGTAAAGTGAAATAGTGTCCTTCAGAAGGTAAAAAAAAAAAAAAAAAAAAAAAAAAAAAAAAAAAAAAAAAAAAAAAAAAAAAAAAAAAAAGCGAATATGAAGAGGCTCAGTAGGTGGCGCCGAGTATCGCGCAAAAACAATATGCACAGGCGTCAAATTAAATGAATTCTAAAATTCCAGACAAAAATGCAAATGTAATGTTCGAGTAACATCCATCAATTTATACACTCTGTGAGCTGTCTTTTCTTTTTAAGCGCTTCTTGTGGCTTCAGCTGACAATCAAAACTCGTGCATATTCATGACTTTTCATTGCACTTGTCTGTGCCTATGGATATATATGTACTCGTATGTATGTATGCACGTTTGTACGTATGTGTATAGCTCTATATATGTGTGTGTGTGTGTGTGTGTGTGTGTGTGAAGAGAACGTGGGAAGAGCATCCGCTTAAATTCAAAAGCTGCAGAACTCTAAAATGTTGCGGTTTCTTAAAACCTAAAACCTCCCAGTTTTGTGTCAGAGGAGAAATAAATAGCTTGCAGAACGTTAAGCCGCTTACTTCGTCTTAGACTCCGAAGTACCTTCTAACACAGACGCAATTTTCCTCAAAAAAAAAATGTGGTTGATTCTTTTAAGTTTACTGCCCGACGTTGTAATGACGACGATAATATATGTATATATGTATACACACACACACATATATATATATATATATATATATATATATATATATATATATATATATATATATATATATATATAAAATTTCACTCACGAATGGAAGTATTCCGATGTGACAAAGTGAAAGAAAAACTGAAATCAAAGAACTGCGACAGTTACGTAGGTCCCCACCCAAAGGAACAGAGGTGACAGTGAATTATTAAGGCCCCTGACTTGGAAAGAAAACAAAAATAAATGATAAAACAGGATTTCTGAAAATTCCACCAAACATTAGACACGTCTGATATAAATGTTAATGTCTTAACAGAGCCCCTAAATTAGCCAATAGACCAGAGCCATAAAAGCAAACTCAACTCAGATACTTTACCTAATTCGTGTCAGTTTTTGGAGCTGTCATCAATCACAAACGCTGATTGACTGGAAGAGTTTGCTCTTTATTTCCTTGACGTTAGGTTATTAATTACAACGATTAGATTCATATCCTTATTTATCCTTATAAAAACTCATCATTCACTAAACTACACTGATTTCTCAAATAAGACATTAGCTTCAGTTTTCTGACGCACATGGAGCCTCTCTGTTCTTGTGAAGAAGTGAACCAGGACACATCATCAATGCGCATCACAGGAATGGACCAATATGAAATTGAATACCAAAATATCAACAACCATATATATATATATATATATATATATATATATATATATATATATATATATATATATATATATATATATAGTCGTGTGAGTGTTTGCAACCTTCTGAAACCAGGGCATTATTATTATTATTATTATTATTTATTCTTATTCAGAAGATGAAACCTATTCATATGGAAAAAGTCCAGGAGGCCATTAATTTGAAATTCAAAGCCTCCAAAAAATATGGTAAAAGGAAATACAGAATGAAGAGACCCCACTTATTAAGAAAAAATAAAAAAATAAAGTTAATAAATTAATAAATAGATACAAATAAATCAAAATGCAAGTAGAACAGTATGATGGTAGTAATGTATTGCATCTCGCTTGAACTTCCGAAGTTCCAATTGCAGGACTTTCTCTTGGAGGGAAGTGAGGAATAAAGCTCCTCTGGAACTGAGAAGTTAACAGTGAGGCACATTCACTGCATATCGGTTTGTTTGTTTGTATGGTATTTTTTACGTTGCATGGAACCAGCATGGTTTTTCAGCAACGGGACCAACGGCTTGACGTGACTTCCGAACCACGTCGAGAGTGAACTTCTATCACCGGAAATACACATCTCTCACACCTCAGTGGAATGCCCGAGACACTGCATATGGGTGCTGCTGTTCAGCGAATCTGGTTGCCCTCGGCAGATAAAGGGGATCAGGGATCAATAGCGAATATGAAAGATCTGTTGGAAAAGTGACAAACAAGAAACCATAAGTCGATGGTCCAAGTCATAACTACAACTATTAGGAAACAGAAACCTACCACCACGAACCACTCTAAAAGGGACAAATCTCTGACAGAAGCAGACAGCCAAACCAGAGAACAGTATTCTAGTAAAGGGAGCACAAATGACCTACAACAGGTTGCACTGATTTTAACATTTAAAAATATGCAAGGCCTCACGAACAATACCTAACTTTCATGCAGCATTTACTGAAAATTTCATTAGATGTTTCTCAAAAGGTAGATGTGATTCAAAGGTTACATCTAGAATAGTTAAAGCTTCAGGCTCGTCCTGCAAAGTTCCATTCACCTAAAGGAGAGGAAATCGGTACGAGATCTGCTAATCAACAGTGTTTTCGTTTTACTAGAGTTCAGCCTTACACCCACTGACTACACCAATCCCTGATCCAGTCTATGTCGCGAATAAGGTTAAGGGCAGAATTCATTTAAGAGTGGAGACGACTACACCCACAAGTGCTGCATCATCGGGTTTTCCAGGCCAACAACCATATCACTTGTTTTACAAAAAAATAACAATGGACCAAGAACACTGCCCTGTGGAACTCAGACACAATAGGTCTTAGTTCACTCAAGATCCCGTCCACAGCAACTCGCAGCTGCCTACCTGTAAGAAAATCTTAAATTATTCCTAAAACATATCCATCCACTCAAAGATTCTGAAGCTTTGTGATTTACTAAACGGGAAGCAGTAAAGAAACCTATCTGAATTACTCTACACTCAAAACCCTATCAAGGTTCCTTTGCAAATGGAATGTCAAGTCTAGAAGAGCATTGCAGGTACCTACTACATAGCTGCTTCATATATGCATATTGACTATCAGCTAACAATCCTTTAGATTGAACATATTCATGACTAGCTTAAAAATGAATTTTTCAGCAACTTCGTACAGCACGGGGAGAAAAGACATTAGCCTGTAGTTATTAGTCTGTAGATATGCCACTTTTTGGAACAGGTACAGTATTACTAAGCTTGGGCTCGTTCGCAAAGATATTACGACGACATAAAAATGTATACAACCTACTAAACTGGCTAGTCATACGCTAGAAACTTTAAAAAAAAACAACAGGAAGAAACCATCTCTTCTCCACCCAGCTATGAAGATTATCAAGAATTTTTTTATATATATCCCGAAGCAAATTGCAAATTTTGTAACGAGAGGTTCAAGATGACAAGTATCGGGGTTGGGGGGGGGGGGGGACATTCTAGGCTGATTACTTAGCTTCAAAAGCTTGATGGAGAAGTTCAGCCATTTCTTTATCTACCATCATCTGTCAGTAGCGGTGGAATGGAAGACGAGCATGGCCCAAGGATAGATGATGCTAATTTGGTCCATCACAGATCAATCCTTCAAGTTTCCTCTTCAAGGAATTGTTGTCATGTCTCTTGGTGTAGTATGGTAAGTTCTATTCCGCCAAACGGCGAGACTCAACAAAAATGGCGAAATTTCCACGTGAACGATTTCGTGTCCATGTGTTAAATTTGGTACGTCTGCCATGGTAGGGTCATAGCATCCTTAACCGCCTTGTGTGGCAGCTATGAATTTGGTCATGCATAATGCAATCAATGCATTAATGATAAATCAAAATATGTACATACGATGCCGAGCAAACATGCAATTTAAGAAATAAGTGTTATTGATACATTAAAATGCATAGTTATTGAATGAGAGGGAAACAACTGTAATCAAATACTAAGCAAATTCCTACAACATTATATTAGTATTGAGGTGTGACGATGGAATCGCGTCACCTGACGACATCTTCTCAGCCACCAATATGACGATATCTTGACTTGGTCTGCTAATATTTGCCTCCTTCCTGCTCGTCTGTTGTTATGATTCTTGTCGCTTGAGCAGAACAACGTCCCGACAGCAAACTCGTTTCATTACGCTAATTAATCGGAAGTATTCTCAAGGGTTATGGGCTTTTATAGCAATTGTTTTGTACTTGATAAAATTCATTATTATTTTGTGTATCAACCTACGGAAGCCTTTCGCTCTCGCTCTCTCCTTCTGGGATAGAGTCGGTGGTCAGTGAACCCAGATTTACCTAGATAACTGGAAACGGGCCTGGGAGATCTATTTACTTCTTGCATGTTAAAGGCACTAAAAGTGAAATAAAATCTTAAACTTAAAATATTGGGAAGTGTTTAAGATGTTTAAACATAAACGAACAAGTGAAATGTAATCAATATGTCCCTTCTCATTTCGAGGAATAAGCTTGGCTTGAATTAAATGCAATATGCATGTCCATATTCTTATATGATATGAAATATGCACTGTGTAAGTTCTGTAATTATTAATATTGTTCTCATTTTAGTTTCCAACATAAATTTAAGCATCAAGAGTAATACTACAGAACAGGACTTGTCCATCAATTCTGCAAGAAACTTAATCAGAAGATTCACATACATGAAGTTATAAATCAATTAATTATTGGTAGAACGTTTCTGAAAACGACTTTCATATGTTAATTAAAATAACGTTTTTTGAAGAAGTTAAACGCCTTTGAAAGATTGGTTCCTCAAAGAAATGTAATAGGTAATTCCTTCACTGACTTATGAATGAAATTTTTATTCCTAACAGCAATTACTTAGGAAGATATACATTCTAACCTTTATTTTACACATTAAAAATCAACATGATGCGTGTCCCTTCCTTCACTGAGCCTGTGTTAGATTTTTTGGTAAAGATTTAGATGCCTTCAGCTGCACGTAACCCTTTGTTAACTATTCACCAACAATCAACGGACCAGTTTTGTGTATTACTCAATTGGCTTTTTGGACCAGACTCCTTACAAAGAAAGGCCTCTTCTCTCCTTTCCGCGCTTTATTCACGGGGAAACTTTGGCGCCAGTGCCTAGGGTTGTCAAACCGTTCAAAGCCACAGTAATCCAGAGACATCTATCCATTTCCTCAATTCTTTTCACCTAATTTGATTGTGAAAAAGTCCCACCAGCCCTGTAGATATCGCATGCTCAGCAATGAGTGTGTCAGGGACAGAGTTTGGTTTGATATGCTATTTTTTCGCAGGATCGATAATAATCATTTATTCATACAGTTCCTGGGATGAAGGAAAGTCGCTCTAATACTTACATGATTTGCGAACATTTTCTTTCCTAAATAATATTCTATTGTACTTAAAAGAATATTGCTGTTAAAGGTTTGAAGCCGATTTTTATCCGTATGCATTTTTGACGCAAAATGCCATTTCACACGATCGTAAAGTAGCCCTATTTAGCTGTGGCAGGTGCAATTGCGCGCGTAAATAGGTGCTCTATGGAATGTACTGTAGAATATCTACATTACAGTGTTTCTTAACCCTGGGGGGGGGGGGGGGGGGGTGCGCCCCTACAGGGGCCGTCGGCTATTTCCAGGGGAGGCACGAGCCTAAGGAAAAAAAATTCTCTAATGATATTCGTCAGTCTCTTAACAAGAGTGTGGAACTAATATTCAGAAGTTTATGGAAAAAACGCAAAAGTATCGCCTTATAAGGTTATACTTTAGTCCTAGAGTCCACTACTCTAGTTAGGCTCGTTGGGCTGACCATGTTAATTATTAACCTCCCTTCCTATCTATACCTCGATACCCTTTCTCTTTTTTTCATTAAATCTGGGAGGGAATTTTGCTCATAGATGCAAAGGAGGGGGGGGGGGGGGGGGGCGTGAAAGAAAGGACCAACTCTTAGAAGGGGGCGTGGCCATAAAAAGGTTAAGAACCACTAATCTACAACTAACTGTATCTTTCTTATGTGAGGAAAATTCGCCATGGCTGCTGGATAATTTTCCTCCTACTCCTTCCACCCTTCTTTTGCAAGGAGGATATTCTTCGTCGTTCCTGTAAGACTCGAAGAACCCTTTCACCTTCGGGGAATAAATCCCTCATATCTCCCCATTTGCAAGCTGTCAGGTCTTGAGAAGTCAGGCGGACTTCTTGTCGTTCTTATATTTCCCATTCTCTCTCTCTCTCTCTCTCTCTCTCTCTCTCCAACAATTCGAATTGGTTCTTTTCCTTCTTCGGAAGCTGAGGTTGCTCAGTATCCAATCGTTCAGGTGTGCCTTTGTTTTATCTATAACAGTATTCATAAAGATACTGGTGGCTGATAAAGCCATCTCAGTTGCGGTATCCCTTTGTCTTAGTTCTGTACTATTTATCTTTATCTATTACTAATCATAAATATATGAAGAACCATAATTTTTTTATTACTATAAATTTTTCCTCTCCTTTTGCTCTTCTTTCCTTTTTTCGCATAAAAAATAAAAATAAAAATAAAAATCAAAATAAAAATAAAAATAAAAATATTAAAAATAAAAATAAAAAATAAAATAATAAAAATAAAAATAATAATAATATAATTAATAATAATAATAATTAATAATAATAATAATAAAAATAATAATAAATAATAATAATAATAATAATAATAATAATAATAATAATAATAATAATAATTATTTATTATTATTATTTATTATTTATTTATTATTTTATTATTTATTATATTATTATTAATTATTATTATTATTATTATTATTATTATTATTTATTATTATTATTATTTCCAGAAAAGACAAGAATAAGGGAAATATAGCAGTAACTACAGGCCTATCACCTGCCTACCAATAATGTGGAAGTCACTAACAGGTATCATCAGCGAAAGGCTATACAACTACCTAGAGGATACAAACACCATCCCCCACCAACAGAAAGGCTGCAGAAGGAAGTGTAGGGGCACAAAATGAAAAACAGTAAGAGAAGGAAAATCAACCTAAACATGGCATGGATAGACTATAAGAAAGCCTTCGACATGGTACCACACACATGGCTAATAGAATGCCTCAAAATATATGGGGCAGAGGAAAACACCATCAGCTTCCTCAAAAATACAATGCGCAACTGGAATACAATACTTACAAGCCCTGGAATAAGACTAGCAGAGGTTAACATCAGGAGAGGGATCTTCCAGGGCGACTCACTGTCCCCACTACTCTTCGTAGTAGCCGTGATTCCCATGACAAAAGTACTGCAGAAGATGGATGCTGGGTACCAACTCAAGAAAAGAGCCAACAGAATTATTAAACATCTGATGTTCATGGACGACATCAAGCTGTATGGTAAGAGCATCAAGGAAATAGATACCCTAATCCAGACTGTAAGGATTGTATCTGGGGACATCAGGATGGAGTTTGGAATAGAAAAAATGTGCCTTAGTCAACATATAAAAGGGCAAAGTAACAAGGACTGAAGGGATAAAGCTACCAGATGGGGGCAACATCAAACACATAGATGAGACGGGATACAAATACCTGGGAATAATGGAAGGAGGGGATATAAAACATCAAGAGATGAAGGACACGATCAGGAAAGAATATATGCAGAGACTCAAAGCGATACTCAAGTCAAAACTCAACGCCGGAAATATGATAAAAGCCATAAACACATGGGAAGTGCCAGTAATCAGATACAGAGCAGGAATAGTGGAATGGACGAAGGCAGAGCTTCGCAGCATAGACCAGAAAACGAGGAAACATATGACAATACACAAAGCACTACACCCAAGAGCAAATACGAACAGACTATACATAACACGAAAGGAAGGAGGGAGGGGACTACTAAGTATAGAGGACTGCGTCAACATCGAGAACAGAGCACTGGGGCAATATATGAAGACCAGTGAAGACGAGTGGCTCAAGAGTGCATGGGAAGAAGGACTGATAAAAGTAGACGAAGACCCAGAAATATACAGAGACAGGAGAAAGACAAGCAGAACAGAGGAATGGCATAACAAACCAATGCACGGACAATACATGAGACAGACTAAAGAACTAGCCAGCGATGACACGTGGCAATGGCTACTGAGGGGAGAGCTAAAGAAGGAAACTGAAGGAATGATAACAGTGGCACAAGATCAGGCCCTAAGAACCAGATATGTCTAAAGAACGACAGATGGAAATAACATCTCTCCCATATGTAGGAAGTGCAATACGAAAAATGAAACCATAAACCAAATAGCAAGCGAATGTCCGGCACTTGCACAGAACCAGTACAAAAAGAGGCATGATTCAGTAGCAAAAGTCCTCCACTGGAGCCTGTGCTAGAAAACACAGCTACCTTGCAGTAATAAGTGGTACGAACACCAACCTGAAGGAGTGATGAAAACAAAAACGATCAGGCAAAGATCCTCTGGGACTATGGTATCAGAACAGATAGGGTGATACGTGCAAATAGACCTGACGTGACGTTGATTGACAAAATCAAGAAGAAAGTATCACTCATTGATGTCGCAATACCATGGGACACCAGAGTTGAAGAGAAGGAAAGGGAAAAAATGGATAAGTATCAAGACCTGAAAATAGAAATAAGGATATGGGATATGCCAGTGGAAATTGTACCCATAATCATAGGAGCACTAGGCACGATCCCAAGATCCCTGAAAAGGAATCTGGAAAAGCTAGAGGCTGAAGTAGCTCCAGGACTCATGCAGAAGAGTGTGATCCTAGAAACGGCGCACATAGTAAGAAAAGTGATGGACTCCTAAGGAGGCAGGATGCAACCCGGAACCCCACACTATAAATACCACCCAGTCGAATTAGAGGACTGTGATAGAGCAAAAAAAAAAATAATAATAAGAATAATAATAATAGGCCCTCTTAGTTGGTAAGGAGAGCTTAGTCCTGTACTATTTATTTTTACCTATTACTGATCATACATACATGAAGACCCATAAATATTTTTCATTACTATAAATTAACATTTCCTATCCTTCATTTGTTCTTCTTTCCTTTCTTCGCATAATAAAATTAATAAATAATAAATAATAATAATAATAATAATAATAATAAAAATAAAATAATTAATTAATAAATAATAATAATAATAATAATCTTTAAGGTCCACAATACTATAGTGTTGGAAGAAGTAGTAAAATCTTATAAAACTAAGTAAAAGCTTTCGAACCCTACATAGTTTTGTAAAATTTTACTACTGCTTCCATCAGTATATTATTGTGGACCTTAAAGAACATTACTTGTGCCCTTGTAATTGAGATTTCTACCCATTAATGATAATAATCTTAATCTAAGCAACAACGAGAAAGCCGCCATCAGAAAAATAGAGAAGACTCTACAAAATTAATGGTGCTGAAGCAGCAACCATTTTTAATAATAATAATAATAATAATAATAATAATAATAATAATAATAATAATAGGCCCTCTGAGTTGGTACAGCGAGCAGCGGTGCCAGAGCAAGTGCAGCGCCGTCTCAGTCCATCCGCTTTATAACTAAACAGCAATTTATCGGACAGTAAATGTTGCCTCACTCTGCCTAATCCTTCGCAGCCTTCGACATTTACGAAGCCTT
>NC_061093.1:4253556-4261056 GCF_015104395.2 Macrobrachium nipponense
ACAATTCTGGGGTCTTTGCTTATTAAACAGCTTGTTCCTCAATTGAACACTGAGAAGTCTTCCTCGACAACTCTTTGCCTTACGTGAGCTGTTGCCTTTTGTCATTTCCGGTTTGTTCCTTCTGACGTGACTTCCGTCCTTCCTTTCTCTCTTAATGGTTGGTTCTGCTGCAACTAGTTCTTATCTAGTTATTTATAGTGTATTGTCATGTATTGTGTCTTGTATTTGTATTTTAGCGCTTTTAATGTCAATTTTATTGTTTTCTGTCTTTATATAGCTTGAAACTGAAACCTTTGTGTTTTGAAACGTCGCAATAAATGTATTTTAAGGACCACCTGAGACGTACTTTTTCCTCCAACAGTCTATATCTACATCTACATCTATATCTATAGATACATCTACATCTACATCTACATCTACATCTAATCTATATCTATATCTATATATATAGACATATATATATCTATATATATAGATGATCTATATATATATATATATATATATATATATATATATCTATCTATATATATATATATATATATCTATATATATTTATATATAGATATATATATATATATCTATATATCTATATATATATATTATTATCTATATATATATATATATATATATATATATAAGAATTATGGTCAAGATGTGTTTACGATGCCCTAGTATGAGAAGCCAAGTCGACTGGAGATCGTCTTTTAAATTATGCGCTACATTTTGAAAACATTTTTTCCTGAAAACTCACAAATGTTGAAGTCTGAACAAACAAATTCTGTCTTTTAACCTCCCCTTAAAACATACTATTCCATTAATTCAATTGCCACTGTAATGGAAGCTTTAGTAAGACTCCTTCTCTTCTTTGAGGGGGGGGGGGGGGGGGACTCTTTAGAAATGGGAACCGCGGGAAAGAGGCCTTCAAAAGAATTTCTTTCTTTTTTCAAGGGGAAACTCTCTCTCTCTCTCTCTCTCTCTCTCTCTCTCTCTCTCTCTATTTCATCACTCCCCAGTGGATACTATATCATAAAAATACCCTCAGATTTTTTCTAAAATTTTCTGTATCCCCTTATCTTTATGATTTCGTTATGTATCTATCATCAAAACTTTTCTCTCTCTCTCTCTCTCTCTCTCTCTCTCTCCTCTTCTTCTCTCTCTCTCTCCTCTCCTTTCGATTTTATTTTACATAGTATGCAAAAAATTCTAAAATTAACATCTCTCTCTCTCTCTCTCTCTCTCTCTCTCTCTCTGTCTTATTAATTCACTGAACTACCGCATTTTCTTGCAATATTCTCTCATCTGTTATCATCTCGCACTGTACTTTGTAAATTTCAAGCAATCATTTTTCTTAAACTCTGGGGGGGCGGGGGGCGGGGGGCGGGGGTTTCAGGGGGGTGGGGGAATCGGTGGCTCTAAATGAATCTCATTAACCAAAGACACAGGATTTCATAGCCGTCACACTATGTATTTCTTTTCCCGTACTGCTCCTTACACCAGGAAAAGTAGATCTTCTCAGTATCCGTTAATTTATTATGTGGTTTTAACTTCATTTGTTATACCTATTGAATACTCAGTTTTAAAAATAAAACAGTAAAAATGGGTACAAGAAGTATCTGCATTCATTCAAAACAATATACACTGAAGAACTTAGCGTGCACAGAGCCTGGTGTGAAAGAGAGGGAAGCACGAGAAAGATGTCCCCAAAGGTTTGCTTTAAGAGCGCAAAGAAATTGCAGTCTAAGAGCATAACTGCTTTCAAGCAATAAGACATCGAAATAAATACTCACTATACCCCATAGCTATTAGCAAAATACTAATACGTAAGAAATGGGGATGAACAAAAAGTTGTGTGTTGGATAAATGTCCGAGTTGACTCCTGATACGGCACTCATGTAGATTGCATCTGATAAGAACATACTTGAATGAATGACGTGGAGGCCTATGCCCTGTATTGCCTCAAAATATAAAAATTTACGTGTAGGTCTATGCCTTCTCATTGCCCCAAAATATGAAAAAAAAAAAAATTGTGTAGGTCTATGCCCTGTCATTGCCTCAAAATATAAGAAATGTACGTGTAGGCCTAATCTCTCAATGATATTAATATTTGACATGTAGGATTATCATGAATTAATACCTTAAAATCGGAACTGGCAGCATAAGTTTATGCTTCATTTCAGTTCACGTGGTCTATGTGGGATCGTTTATGTAGACCAAAACCAGTTTAAAAGAAAGAAAAAAAAAGGCAATTTGTTTGTGTATTTAGGCTGCGCATGATAAAAAAAATCCAGTGACAAAATGACCCAAGATCATAATGATATATAACGTAATATATCTATTACCGCAGATATCAACTGCATACTTCGCCACTCCGGGAACTCAAATCTGTGATATCACGACTCATGCCCGGAACTCAACATATACCAAACGGAGTCAAATCCGTACTGGTAATCATTTGGACTGTTAACTAGTGTGACGTCATTCCCCCTTCGACAGCTAGTCCAATCAATCACTGGCGTGTCGTGGGCGGGTCTTAAGCTGCAGAGCTAGGTGGACTTTGCTATAGTAATAAAGCAGAGCACTTGCGGTTTCTTTATTTCTTTATTCCTTTTCCGGTTTCTGGGCTGAAGTTTAAGGATGACTGTGCTATAGCAGATTCACATCAGCCGTGCATTTGATGTCTAGGCCAATCCCTTACGACGCTCCAGATTGGCTGTTGATAAGCCAATGACAGGTTAGAAACTCTCACTCTCTCGAGAGAGAGTTTATATAGGCAGGATGTATGTTCCACCTCTCCTGAGGGATGCTTTTGAAAGACGTGTTCCTCAGGAGAGGTGGAACACACATCCTGCCTATGTGAACTCTCTCGAGAGACTGAGAGTTTCCAGCCCCGTGATTGGCTTACCAACAGCCAAGCAGAAACGACGTAAGGGACTGGCCTAGACGTCAGATCAGATGCACCGGCGATGTGAATCTACTATAGTCGCACGCCTTTTTTCTTGGCCCAAACAGCCGACACCTATTATTTTCAGCTGAATGAACTTCAGGTGGACTGCAGGCAGGGAATGACCCAGGGACCTTGCTCAAAGACAGTCGAGCACTGCACAACTTCACTGCCACTCTGGGCACTGTACATATATATCAAATGACATTCCTCATCTCATGTACCACCGCACTATTTCTCTCCGCTGTTCGATCACCATCCAGTTTCATCGTCAGGAACACCATCGTCACCCACCACACCTCCCTTCCTCTGTGCCCTTCGCCTCTCAGTCCCTTTACCCTTTTTCCCATCAGGGTGAGTTATAGAGACATTTTTACTGCTGACGGCGATAGCTCCACTACCATAGGGCTAAAACCTCTCCACGCCTTTGCTCTGCTATTCTATTTTTTTTTTTCCTCATGGTTTCCTACATCGCTTTTTGCTCTCCGCGTGTGTGTGTGTGTGTGTGTGTGTGTGTGTGGGAGATAGAGATAAAGTTACTCTCTATATCTCTCCCTTTCTATGGAATGAGAGAGAGAGAGAGAGAGAGAGAGAGAGAGAGAGAGAGAGAGAGAGAGAGGCATAACTCAACAATTTTACCTGTTTTGACTAATTGGTGAATGGGAAATTATTATTTTCGAAATATCCTTAGAAAGACACCTCCCGCCTCTCACACGCTCACGTTCTTGAAAACTCAGAAGAGGACGAACAAGGTTCCTCTAGAACAGCGTTTCTTAACCTTTTTCGACCTCAGCACCCCTTTTGGTCAGGCCCAAGCAGTCCAGCACCCCCTACCATTGGTTAACACCTGTACTCTATTTTTTTCCATCTGCATCAGCCTGTGGTGTTTGCGTATGGTAACACTGCGTCCCGGGCTTTGGATAGTTACATTCAGCTTACATTCAACAATAATAACAATATCCTATTTCGAATATTAACGGTGTAATTCGCATACAGTAAATTATTAAAACGCTTCTCAGTTGCAAATGTACACCCAGATATCCTTTGATTTACCTAAAACTTACACATAGCGTAACTATCGAAAGCCCGGGACGCAGTGTTACCATGCGCGACCACCACAAGCGGATGGACAGATGGAAAAAACAGAGTATAGTTACTGCAAGGATAAAGTAAAGACAAGTGCAGTGCATCTTGATCATATATTTGGTTCATTCTCCAATACAAAAACTAGTTATGGCAATAGCATTGGCAAAAACAATAAGAAAATAAAGGAAAGATCATGGACTAACTCGATAAAAAATACTCATCAATGCGATTTTTTTTTGTTGTTGCTTATGTGCGACTAGTTTCTCATAAACTTTAACCTGAAAATCAGGTTAAAGTTTATTGAATTTTAAAAATACATTTGTTGAAACGTAATCCTTCACTACAGAACACTTATATTTTACCGCCACATGTGTGACTTTCCTCAGCACCCCCTGAAACTGATTTCAGCACCCCCTGGGGGTGCTAGTACCCCAGGTTAAGAAACACTGCTCTAGAATCTCAAGTGGGTTTTAGGAAAGCAAGAGGTAAATACGAAAAATACATAAACCTGCTGAATGTAACTACCGAAACCTCACAATCTCTAACAGACAGAACTGACTTTATTGTGGCTGAATGATTTTGAGTCGAGTTGAATAAAGAATTTAGGCAAAAGGCCAAGCACTGGGACCTATGAGGTCATTCAAGAGCTGCAATAGAACTTGACAGTAAAAGGTTTAAAGGGTAATAGGAGGAAAACCTAAAATCAGTTGCACTATGCATCAATTATTAGGAGAGGGTGGAAAGTAACATGGACGAACGAGAATATGAAAGGAGGTACAGTAAAGGGTACGAAAGTGGTTGCAGATAGGGCCGAAGGCACGCTGCAAAAATAACCTTAAGTAATAATGCCTGCAGTGCGCCGCATGAGGTCCACTGATGGCACTACCCCCTTACGTTATATTTAAAGTCGAACGTGACTTTAAAAGATAGCGCCTCTTATTATCCTTCCACCCTCAAAACCCAAACTGCCCTAACCTAACCTGCTTCTTAAAATCTCATTCTTTCTAACCTCACCTACTTCATAACACTTCGTCCAAATTAATCTACAGTAAAAAGCCTCACTCGTCATAACCTAACTTTCTTCGGAATTGGGCTACGAAGCCTCTTCGATATTGATGTTCGAAAGGTGCAGCTCCTAAGGCACTAAAATCTCCCTTTCAAAGAACTTAATGACCGGAAGGGCGGAAGTCAAACCTCACATCTCCCCCCCAACCCCCCCAAAGTTCTCTCTAGGTGGGTTGGAAGGACTTGCCACAGCTGAGAAAAACAAAATCCAAAGTTTAATGATACCGGTGATATCATCCAGGGAATCCCTCACTCTAAATACTCAAGTGGATCCCTTTGCAGCAGTGGAATTTTGATGATGAAGTTTCAGCTGCCATATCTAGCTCAATGAAACCACTCGGTTTCTAAGGGGAAGTGAAATATGGTAAAGTTTGGAATTTTCCGTCAGCTGGCACGACGTTACAAAATGTTCAGTGCAAAATGCCCCTAGATCAATTTAGAGGGAAACTAAAGATAATGGTTCATAACACCAAAGACTCTTTCGTTGTATTTATTAAAGAATAAAAACTTAAAAATCCGAGGACATTTCTCTAAGGAAGAAAAACATTTCTTTGAGTTTTTTTTTTTCTTTTTATTGAAAGTATGAAAAATTCTCCGTCAGTGTTAATAAAGTTTCAGAAATTGATACCACGTAACCTCTATCCAAACGGACAAAACTACAGCAATGGTTGCCGACGCTGAATATATACCAGTTATATGTAACATAAAAGGGATTTCTTTGACAGCTTCAAGGAATCTAACCTATAGGAACGCCATCACGTAACAACCATCTCAGCTTTTCACTGAAATAAGCGAGACAACTATAATTCACAAAACGGAAGGGAAATTCCTAAGTAGTGGATACGCACAGTATCAAGTTCTTCTAAAATCTGCAAGCACGAAAATTAAATAGGAGCAGGAGAAATGAAAGAATGAATAACTAGAATGCAGGGAGAAAGTAAGTGAAAAGGTTTAAAGTGGTTGAAATAAAGAAAAAAAGGAGGAATGTTGCGAAGAACCATTTGCTGGGAGAGGAAAAAGTACTCGAGTTTAAAATGCAAGGAGTAAAGGGTGAGATACTTGGGTAGATTGATTTTCGAACATAAGACAATAATGTTTGAAGACACAGCCGACCACAAAAACAGAAAGCCATACAGAATGCATAACTAATTTATTCATTAAATTCTTGGATTGTGTACCATCTCAGACCGAAGAGAAAGGACTGGTGGAAACTCTGTTTCATCAGCAGAGGAGAGACAACCACGCAAAGACAAAAGGGATACACAGGATGCAAGCATCAAACAGAAGCCCTGGCACACCGGAAAGCAGAAGGGGAAAGAAGAAATGCGAGCAGGAATATCAGCAGAGAGATGAGCGAGCAAAACTAAATACGACAGAAAATAAATTGTAAATGAAAGTGATAGTTGAAAGTGACAATTAAAAGCGATAATTGGAATTGAATGCACTTTTGGTAATGACTGGAAATCTGAATATGGAGCGAGAATCCCATACAGCAAGAGGGAACATTTAATATCGTATTCTCTTTAAGCGTTATCCGGCCATAAAGGTAGTACAATCAATCCCCCTTCTAATTTCGTTTCTTTTTTTCTTTATCTCTCTTTCCAATTTTCAACGAGTGAGCGAAGCATCGCTTCCCAAAAATTAAATAGAACTGGGTTTGCATATTAAACATATATGGACCAGCATATGATGACACAAAAACCCACCACGGTATGAATAAATAAAGCAATGATGCACACTACATACAGGCAACATCCCTCGGTTACAGTTCTGTCGCCTGTAGCCTTAATTCTTTATATTCAGCCTCTCATCTGTCCTCATATCAAGGGAATCTAAGAGTTGAACTGGGACAAAATTTGTAACCAAATAAGTCCTTAACCATTGTTTTCTAATGCGTCCCTAGTATTACTTAAAAAAAAAAGTCTGGGACCCTTTGCAAAATTTTTAGGAGGGGAAAATCACCCGGAAATCGCGATTTTTTTTCTTTTTACATTTTCGCGTTATACTCCTAAATAATGCATTTCATCGAAAACATTACTATATACGAAATTAAAGTAGGTTAAATGACCTTAATGATCATACATAATGATGTATACTTTGTGCTATCAATATAGCACCTACGATTTGACAATGGGTGATGTTAAAACCATGAAAATGCATTTTTTCCGAATTTGTTCCTTCAACCTTTTTTAACAGGCATTTCCTAAAAACAGCGTCGCTGCACTATTAATATATAACACTGTCTCTATAAATTGTCTGTATAATGGTGAATAATGATGAATATTTTACAGTGAAGTTCCATAAGTGCCCCACTTTCACGTTCAATATTTGAGATAAATCAAAACGTTTTTCGCTCTTGAAATAATTTATATGAATAAGTCGATAGTCATTTTGACCAAAGCGAATTC
>NC_061093.1:4266056-4268556 GCF_015104395.2 Macrobrachium nipponense
TATATATATATATATATATATATATATATATAGAAGCATCGCAGTGGGGAATTTTCGCCTTAATCTGAATTATTCTCAACTTGACGTGTTGCAAAGAGAGAGAATAGTACACAGAATACTTGGTTACATCAAAACGTAAAAAAAAGAAGAGGGGGGGACCATAACTTTTGTAACTACATCGGCCATCACGGACTTGATTAAGATTCCGGGGAGGAACAGGTTTCCTGGAATAATCAAATTACTGGATTAGCATAGGAAAAGCTAAGAGACCTTAACAAGGATTATAGGCGGCATTCTTAACAGCCTATTAAATCTCCTTGTGCAGAGGAGAATCAAGGTCATACTTTATATCACTTCTCTTGTCATTAGTTTCACTATAAGATCAAAATGGCTTCTAGACACAATAATGATAATTATGGTTGTTATTATTATACAGTTAGGGGATTCACCAACCTCTGCGATGTTCACTCATGTCTACTTGAAGAGCATTATTCCTTGGGCCAGTTTTTGCTGAGTTCTTTTGCTTCGTAATGATATTATTTTATCAAATTCGTTCCTCGGTTTGCTACTCCAGACATATCATTATTTTAATGATGCTAGTGTTACGTTATTTTCTGCAAAAGTTACTTTCACGCAAACTGTTATATATATATATATATATATATTAGTCCATCCCACCAAAAATATGAAACCTCTGTGTACTTGTAAGGTAACCTTTCATTACTGTTTTGTTGCTTTAATAAGTCGTATGAATTTAAATTGTATATATATATATATATATATATATATATATATATATATATATAGATATATATATATATAGTATAAGGAAAACGAAAAATGCCGTATACCGAACATGCTTATTTACGTCAGTCAGGCAGGCTTTGATCCGCTTATGGACAAGAAATCAATATACCTTAGAAGAAGGTCTCAAATATCCAATTTTAATTCAGATGACCTACAACAACAAAGCAGTAATGAAGGGTCATCTTACAAAACACGGAGGATTAGTATTTTTGGTGAGATGGACCAAAGTTGATCTGTTAAATTAGTTCACATTTTCGCTTAGTTGAACAATTATGTTTGTTGTTGTAAAGACTCAATCGACATCGATTAATTAATCGATTTGCATGAAATGATTTTCTTAATACAAATTCCTCATTGGATAAAGCATATTGAAGACGTATTCGCCTCTTCCCAGGGATAATGAAAGTCATTCAGAAACTTACAAAAAACATAGGAAGATGTATCGAGGAAATACTTCTTAAGAAGAAGAAGAAGAAGAAGAAGAAGAGGAAGAAAAAGAAGAAGAAAAAGGCAAGTTCCCAGTAGGGACAGGCTGTTCATGTGGTAACCGACCTCTTCTAAGCTCTAAAAGTGGGCAACGGGTTAACTATCAAGTGGGCTGGTATTTGGTTTGCTATTGAAAAAAAATGGTCGAGGGGATTTTCATGTTCAATCAGCCGACTAATGAATTAACGAATGCCTGGATTACAAAACCCAATTGTACTGGAATACAACGTCGGGTGAATCATTATACATAAAAATGGTGAGGGCAAATTTTGGTTGTTTGTCGTATAGATGTTACCCTGTTTTAAGTGCTCTCTCTCTCTCTCTCTCTCTCTCTCTCTCTCTCTCTCTCTCTCTCGTACTTGCGTTATATATAAGTCCGAAGTATTACATTTGCTTATTAATGAAGTCCTCATTAGGAACAGGCTGCTTAAGGGCTAATATAACCATTTCCCCAACTTTGTACAAAATCTGTTTAAATGTAGGTCGCGTGATAAGAGCTAAATTAACTTTCTAATCTTTTTTAATCATGACCAGCAGCCAATTTCATGCTAATGTAATTACCCAGAGACGAGAGACCCTCGCTATATGAGCCATACTAATGGCACAGGTCGCACCGATTTCTTATTAACATCGATGGCTTTTATGTCCTACTTGGCCAGTCGTATGAGACCTAACTCATACCAATACAGTACTTGAAAAATCCGGTCTTTAAAGTAACTCTGAATTATTGCATAAACAGGGAAGCCACTAAACTACGGGAAAAAATAGATAAAAAATATCAATCTTAGGATATAAAATCAGTGTTATATTGGGTAAATGTCTCCTCATTCATCAAAACTATTTTATCAGAGAAAACATGGGTGACTAGTTAAGATAAATTTAGAAGAAAGGAGAACTCTCACGTATTGCAATCCAACCCATAAGGAAAAACAAGCAATGTTTAGGAGAGTCAGGGAAAGTATTGGTTTTCAATTCCCAAAAATCAAAGGAGGAAATAAGACTTCATTTATTGCCTTATCAGGCTTATGAATAAACGCCAAACAAACACGGAATCACAATCGAATGGACTTGCCACACACTATGGCTTCCAAAAACTTGCGACCACGAAAAACTCTCACTAACCCTGTTGGCTTCTAAGGCCGCTTTGTGGTACGTCTTCTCTCACACCAGACTCCTACGGTCTGAAATGATCCTTCATCTTCTACGG
>NC_061093.1:4273556-4276056 GCF_015104395.2 Macrobrachium nipponense
AGCTTCCTAGCAGTAGCAAGAGTTGCAGCAGGGTAACGGTGTCTCAGCAGTTGTGAAAAGTGATGAATCCCGCGAAGGCGAAGACGGAAAGCGAACAGGAAGACGAAGAACAAGTGTCGTATCATCTCGGGAACAAATACTATCTGCAGTATGACCCTCAAATATCAATTCAGGAATGCCGAAGACACATGGATGTTTTTTAAAAGATATATTCATTAAGAAACGTTTCGCACATGACTATGTGCATCATCAGTCTGAAAAATGACAAAATAATAACATTAAAATACTAAAAATACACTGGATTCTTAAAATGACAATTAAAAACATTAAAAGACTAAAAAAAGCAAAGCAAAGTAAAAACAACTGCTGTTACACCAACCTTCAGGTACAAAGAAAGAAGATAGAATGACCAAGGAAAGAACAAGAACCTCCAAAGACGACTATGCCAGATATAGTTGAGCAGAGGAGCAGCCACCGTTTTAACGATGGAACGAGTCTTTTAATATATAATGACTCTAAGGTCGTCAGATAATCTGCATCCTTAGAAATACCCTATTATGGAAAAATGCTGCTTCTTGACCTCAATTTTACAATGATAGCATGATTTTTTATATTTGAATGTTCTGGTCTGCTCAATCTTTGTCCCGTTCTAAAACTCAAACCTAAGTGACTGTAATAACGCATCTGCAACAACCTTTTCGTTGATCCAATATAAGTACCAGGACATCCTGGGCATGTAAACTTATAGACCACATTGGATCTCATGAAGGGATGCAGACGGTCCTTAAAGCCAAACAAGGAGCCAATTTTGCTGGGATTATTTGATAGCAATTTTAAATTAATGCACGGTATCTCAGTTTCAATAATTTGTTTCAGTTTATGCGAAAATTTGGAGTTAAAAATATAAGGGATTGAAGCATACATAAGTTTTTTCGGAACATTAAAAACCGGTGTGGCAGGATGAAAATGATTAATTAAAAGTTTGTTGACGGTTCTAAAAACTAGATCTTTGGGAAATGAATTTTGTTGAAAGAAAGTAGTTAAAAATTCAATCTCCTTATGAAATATGGCCCAACTGGACGAGTATCTAAGAGCCCTATATACTAAAGTATAGATGGTATTCAATTTAAAACTGGTTTGGCAAGCACTGTAGAAATTATTTGCAAGACCTGTATAAGTTTTCTTTCTGTAAACGGCAGTAGTAAAAAACAGAATTAGCTCTCGTGATTAAAACATCTAAAAAAGGTAAACAATTATCTCTCTCCAATTCCATAGTAAAATTAATGTTAGGGTGTTGCTCATTAATAAAATCTAAAAACATGGTTTTACTAGGTCTCTTTTTAAACAACTTCTAGAACTTGCGGTGCAAGATTCTATGTTTATTTTTAATCAAAAATTGTACTCTCAGGTAGATGGTGTTGCTATGGGTTCTCCATTAGGACCTTTATTTGCGAATTTTTTTATGTCTTTTTTAGAAGATAATTTTTTAGATTGTTGTCCGTCGTCTTTTAAACCATTGTTTTACAGAAGGTATGTAGATGATACCTTTGTTCTTTTTAAGTATCAGTGGCAGGCCACCCAGTTTTTAGATTTTATTAATGAGCAACACCCTAACATTAATTTTACTATGGAATTTGGAGAGATAATTGTTTACCTTTTTTAGATGTTTTAATCACGAGAGCTAATTCTGTTTTTACTACTGCCGTTTACAGAAAGAAAACTTATACAGGTCTTGCAAGTAATTTCTACAGTGCTTGCCAAACCAGTTTTAAATTGAATACCATCTATACTTTAGTATATAGGGCTCTTAGATACTCGTCCAGTTGGGCCATATTTCATAAGGAGATTGAATTTTAACTACTTTCTTTCAACAAAATTCATTTCCAAAGATCTAGTTTTTAGAACCGTCAACAAACTTTTAATTAATCATTTTCACTCCTGCCACACCGGTTTTTAATGTTCCGAAAAACTTATGTATGCTTCAATCCCTTATATTTTTAACTCCAAATTTTCGCATAAACTGAAACAAATTATTGAAACTGAGATACCGTGCATTAATTTAAAATTGCTATCAATAATCCCAGCAAAATTGGCTCCTTGTTTGGCTTTAAGGACCGTCTGCATCCCTTCATGAGATCCAATGTGGTCTATAAGTTTACATGCCCAGGATGTCCTGGTACTTATATTGGATCAACGAAAAGGTTGTTGCAGATGCGTTATTACAGTCACTTAGGTTTTTGAGTTTTAGAACGGGACAAAGATTGAGCAGACCAGAACATTCAAATATAAAAAATCATGCTATCAATTGTAAAATTGAGGTCAAGAAGCAGCATTTTTCCATAATAGGTATTCTAAGGATGCAGATTATCTGACGACCTTAGAGTCATTATATAGTTAGACTCGTTCCATCGTTTAACGGTGGCTGCTCCTCTGCTCAAACTATATCTGGCATAGTCGTCTTGGAGGTTCTTGTTCTTTCCTTGGTCATTCTATCTTCTTT
>NC_061093.1:4278556-4301056 GCF_015104395.2 Macrobrachium nipponense
ATATGCCAGCCCTTGTTTGTAGCTCCAGGTAGAATATGCGCGCGCATACACATACATACATACACACACACACACACACACACACACATATATATATATATATATATATATATATATATATATATAGTATATTATATATATAAGTATATATATCTATATATATATATATATATAAATATATAATTACACAGATACATTATAGATAGTTATATATATATGATATATATATATATATATATATATACATATATATATATATACTATTTTATTTATATATATATATATTTAATATAATTTAAATTTATATATATAATATATAGTATAATATATATATATATATATATATAATATATATATATAATATATATAATAAAATATATAATGACACAGACACATTACACACACACACACACACACACACACACACACACACACACACACATATATATATATATATATATATAATATATATATATATATAATATATATATATATATATATATATATATATCATATTATATATATATGCTTAAAAAATCACAGTAGATGCACGTGACTTCACAAACAAGCGCTTGGATTCCTGTCTATCATTTCCCGTGGTGTTCGCTTGTTATATATATATATAGATATATAATATAATATATATATATCTATATGATATTATATATATATCGATATATATATATATACATATACATTCTGGCACACATAGGCATATTATATTGTAAGAGTTTGACCTAATAAATTAAGTCACAGCCAGACCTGACCTTTTGCTCATACCTGCATCCTTTACTGGTGACCCTGGAGAGATGACAATCCCAGCCAACACAAGTGATCCACACAGCATCCCTCAGAGCCTTGTAGCAGCATGGTTTTTCAGAGCGGACACGATCTTCTGTACAAAGATTACCTCACAGACACGAAAAGCAAACGCTGTCCTCTAATTTCTACCAGACAATGTTTTTGAACAAATAGCGGCATGGCTCGAAGAATTAAACCCTCCGGTGACATACGACATCCTGAAAGATCAGCTGACGTCAACCTTCAGCACGCTGCCAGCCCAGAGAGCCAAGAAGTTTTTAAATCATGTAGGAGCCCCAATAGGCAATGACAGACCATCCCATGATTACAAACAACTACGATGCCTCATCACCCTACCTGCCAAATTTGGAGAACCAGAGTCAACCCTGGACATAGTGAGGAGGTATCACACAACTACCCCTCCAGACACTAGCAGCAATGCCCAAAGCCTCCACAGTGCCGATCAATGAATTCCTACTACTGGTAGATGAACTCCACACAGAACACAAAGCAACAGATCCATTACAGCCAACAATTGTCCAGGATCAACGAAGACAGTGATGAAAACAAGCCACCCACCCCCTCTAACTACAAAAACCAATTCCAGAGGTAAGAGAGCAGAGGAAATAAGATGCAGAAAAAGCACGAACCACCTGAAGGAATCTGTTTCTCCCATTCAGAGATTCGGGGTAAAGGCAAGAAAATGTGACAAAGGTTGCATGCTTTCAAAAAAGATGCAGTTGGGTCGCAGAGCCAACCCAACAATATTAATGTCAGCAGAGGCAAGACAGGTTGACTCATAAGAGAAATTGCGCCTGCCCATCGTTGTCTTTCTTCCAACTATGAAAGCCAAATGGAGACGTGCTTTTACATCAGGGACAAGAGGTCAGACGTGGAATTCTTGGTCGACATCAGAGCCTGTAGGTTCTTCATCCCATCAAGACCAGCAGAACGGATAAAACTCGGTCCCCTCCGCAATCTACAACTCACAACAGCCAGTGGAGTTCCATTAACAATCTACAGAACTCAGGAGATGAAAGTCTCATTCGACGGACAGGACTATGATTGGTCCTTCATCACAGCGGATATGACAATAGCGTTATTAAGAGCAGACTTGCTAAAAGCAAATATCCTATTAGTCAACGTCACAACCAAAGAGCTAGTAGCAAAAGATACAAAGACATCATCCCCAAGAAGCATAACAAACATACAGCAAGTAAAAAAACAAGGACATAGACGTCCTACCAACAGAAAAGAAACAACTGGTGAACGACTATGAAGAAGTATCCAAGGGTGACCTAAAACACAACCCCAGAAAACATGCAAAGCCCAAGATCAAGCATTACATACTAACAGAGGGTTCCCCAGTGCACTCAAAGTTCAGACATCTGGGTCAGGAGAAACTCAGAAAAAATAACACTGTCTCCTTTACCTCACAGGTCCCTCACCCTGACAACAGACGCAAGCAGCGCTGTGATGGGCGCTGTACTCAAGCAGGACACTGATGTTGGTCACCACCCATTAGCCTTCTACAGCAAAAAGCTAACAGTAGTAGAGCTAAAACACTTCATGTTCGACAAGGAACTCCTCGCAGTCTACAAAGTAATCTGACACTTCTGCCACATTCCCGAGGGGTGCCAGTTCCTGGCTGGTGCATGCTTTACGAAGGTGGCAGAGACCCGGTGGCATCAATGACAGCATCTGTCATTGATAGTCAAATACTCCTGCACCATCAAGTACCTGAAGGAATCATCAAATCAAGTAGTGGACGCCTTACCCAGAAATTGCGCCAACATCTTACAACTCAGGATTCCCTATCCCAAAAAACTGCAAGCACAAAAGTATGACGAATAACTGCAGCGGCTGTGGCAGACAAAGCCTGCCCTTCAATGGAGGGACCTATCGATCAATGGATGGATGGTGACCATCACCTGTGAGATGAGTACCAGCTGCCCACACCTTTACTTGCCTGAGAATGTCCAACTACCCAAATAGTAGCAAAACAATACATCTGGTGGGGGATGAGGAAGGCTGTGACAACATGGGCAAGACAATGCATTCCATGTCAAACTTCAAAAATAACAAGACAGAAAGTGGGATATAAGAGTACGAGACGACAGCCTGCAGACTTACTCACATTCACTTTGACATTCTGGGATCCATAGCCCACTCAGATGGGTAAAAATATATATTCACGATGAAAGATAAGAACACGAGATGGTCAGAGGCAATACCTATTTGACAACAGACCGTGGAAAGCTATGTTAAGGCCCTCACAGAACTGTGTCAAACCTTCACTAGCGACAGGAGCGTGAACTTCAACTCTACTACGGAGAGCCCTGGCCAACAGCCTGAGAACAAAATTACTGCACACAACAGCCTACAACCCAGAGGTAAATGGAATAAGTACATCACACGAAGCATTAAATGCATCCCCTGCAGAATTGTTGTTTGTTTGTTTGTTTCTTTGTTTGTTTGTAAGGTGTTTTTACGTTGCATGAAACCATTGGTTATTCAGCAACGGGACCAACGGCTTTACATGACTTCCGAACCACGTCGAGAGTGAACTTCTATCACCAGAAATACACACCTCTGACCCCTCAATGGAATGCCCGAGAACTGAACTCTCGACCACCGAGGTGGCAGGCCAACACCGTACCGAACACGACACTGAGGCGCTGTTGAAGTGTTGTATGGCCAAGCTTTGATGTTACCAGCAGATGCCTTTCCCTATAGAAAGGCACCAACGACGACATCAGACACATGAAAAGCAATAGAAATACTATTTCCAGCGAGAAACAACATATCAAGCAAACAAATGTTTGTCCCCGAAGACCTGAAGACCTAAAAAAACATAAAATACGTGTTCATCCAAGTTGACGCACCCAAAACACCCATCCCCACATACACCAGCCCACACAAAGTTCCATAGCGCTGGCCAAAGGCATACCAGATGTCAATGACGGGAGAATGACCTGGGTTTCCATAGACCATCTGAACCAGCCTACATGACAGACCACCCAGCAGGGGTGGCCCCCCCTTGAGGGAGTGAGTACTGTAGGGACACGCGAGCCATCAAGTGGGCTACCTGAGGAAAATTATGTTTATCTCGTATACCTGAATCACGCAACAAATAAGAAGAAAGCACATTTTATGTATTCATTTCAGGGACCATTAATGCTGTCATGTCATGCTTGTTATCAATGTACAGATCAGAAGCCGTGTATTTGACCATACGTATATGCATTTGAAAGGCTTATTTCTCTGTTGTATATTTGTTGCTTTACGTTCGTAAAGAAACACAAATGCCTTCTTGTTATTCCCTCTTTCTACCTGAGAGAGGGACTATATTGTGGCCCGCATAGGCCTATTATATTGTGCGAGTTCGAACTCATAAATTAGTCATAGCCAGACCTGACCTTTTGCTCGTACCTGCATCTCACAATATGAATATACTTTTTACAGATATCAATCTTTTTTTGCAGGAATCCTCATATCGTCGGGATTTTTCCGATATTCATGCGTCAATCATCGGTGTAGAATGCACAAACCTGTTTCTTTCTTTCACGCGCGCTCGCGCACACACACACACACACCCATTATATATAAATATATACGTGTATATATATATATATATATATATATATATATATATATATATATATATATATATATATATATATATATATATGTATGCATGTATGTATGTATGTATGTGTATATATATATTAGTTATATTATATATATTATTGATATATATATATATATATATATATATATATATATATACTATTATATACATATATATATTTATATAAATATTATATATATAATAATATAATTATTATACGTATATCGATATTATTTTTCATAAATTCTAATTAATTTATTAAATAAACTTTCCGTCTGGACTTGTTTTTCCGTTCACTGAGAGAGACATGGCACCTCGAAAAACGAATGGGATAAAAACATTAAACCCGAAAGGTCTATCCAGCGACTTTGAATACAACCAGGAAAAAGACAGGGCAGCTGCTCTGTACTCTCTTCCCCAACATCGAATCAAAAATGGGTTTTTGCCCCAAAGAGAAGGGACGAAATTGCTTTCCCACAAGAGAGAGAGAGAGAGAGAGAGAGAGAGAGAGAGAGAGAGAGAGAGAGAGAGAGAGAGAATGTGTAATAGAATGAATTCTTATATTCGAAAAGCCCAGAGAAACTTGAACATAAAAGAAATAAATCATATATATATATATACTATATATATATATATATATATATATATATATATATATATATATATAGAGAGAGAGAGAGAGAGAGAGAGAGAGAGAGAGAGAGAGAGAGAGAGAGAGAGAGAGAGAGTCTTAGAAGGAGAGAGATTGCTTGCTGGTCGAAGTGAGACACAAGGGCATGGGACCAAATCCTGAGAGCCAATGAATCTTCTTCCTTCCCACCGTAATCCCAACATGAAGGGGTCGGTTGCCTGAGGCACCTTCTCCACTGCGTTACATCAGAGGCATCATGAGGTTTATTGTTTGGCAAAGGGGTTTTTACGGCCGCATGCCCTTGCAGTCATCAACCACAGTTATTTGCGGTGGGCCTAACCTTTTACTCAAAGGTAAGAGTGCAAGGCAGCAGTTTCCACAGTTATTGTCAATGGGCCTAACCTTTTACTCAAAGGTAAGAGTGCAAGGCAGCAGTTTCCACAGTTATTGTCAATGGGCCTAACCTTTTACTCAAAGGTAAGAGTGCAAGGCAGCAGTTTCCACAGTTATTGTCAATGGGCCTAACCTTTTATTCAAAAGTAAGACTGCAAGGCAGCAGTTTCCACAGTTATTAGCGGTGGGTCTAGACTTTTATTCAAATATAAGACTGCAAGGCAGCATTTTCCACAGTTATTGTCAGTGGGCATAGCCTTTTACTCAAAATTAAGACTGCAAGGCAGCAGTTTCCACAGTTATTGGGGTGGGCCTAGCCTTTCACTCAAAAGTAAGAGTGCAAGGCAGCAGCTGCTCTTTTAGTTGCCTTTTACGTCACGCAGGACCTACGGTTGTAGGATTCTTACACCCCTACCCCAGGGATATCCGAGAACCAATGAATGATTTGGCGTATTTCTGGCAATACCTTGCTGATTCTGTTTGATACCTTACTCCGTTAAGGTATGCTCCCGATCAGAGACAAACTAGAAATAACGATAATATTCTAATCTCTGACTTACCTGTTTTTCTAATCTCTCAGTACCAATGCCAGAATTTGCATCTTAGCCTTCTCTGCTATAGAGGCGACGTATTAGCACAGCTAGACCAGTTTCCCGAACACAAGCTGTAGGTACAGTGATAAAAACAATTTTTCATTTAAATGACCGCCAGGCTTATGAACTCTTTCCCCAATTTCCTTACACTTAAGACTCCGCTTTAAAAAAAATCATTGGTTTGCTCGGGCTTGAGATAAGTAAGGATACCAGACTGATCGTTTTGGTAGGTATTACCGATGAAATGACACCATCAAGGAGCAACCCTTGATACTTAGATGAAAGAAGATAATTTTCACATATACTTTTCCATGAATTCCTCTCAAAAACGCCTAGTTATGTTGATCCAATGCTTTGAAAAAAGTACCCCTATACTAAATTGTCTTCAAATATCATTGTCGCTTATTTCTTGTATAATCACTAATTTTGACGGTTGATACACTGCACTTTTTAAATATTTTTTTCACCTAGCCTCTAAAAATATAGAATTACATATCACTGAGATTGATGAACATTCGTAGTCAAAACAAACACACATACACACACACACACACACACACACACACACACACACACACACACATATATATATATATATATATATATATATATATATATATATATATATATATATATAATATATATATATAATAATAGCCACAATGCCCTCTTAACTTCTCAAATTCTTTGACTCACTACAAACCCCTCAGATCCAACTTCAAAGACAATATATATATATATATATATATATATATATATATATATATATATATATATATATATATATATATATATATATAGGTGTGTGTGTGTGTGTGTGTGTATGTGTGTGTGTGTGTGTGTGTGTGTGTGTGTGTGTGTGTGTGTGTGTGAGAGTCACGACAGGACCTCATTGAAGCTGGATGTATACTAGCAGAGATATTTAAACAAAACTCAGTGACAAGCTTTGCGGGACTAAAACTACTTGAATGATTAGACACATGTTGAAGATTAAGCTTGCATTATGCCAGCACGGGCTCTTGCTCATTTACATATGTGTGTGTGTGTGTGTGTGTGTGTGTGTGTGCGAAGAGTGGATTGAAGCCCTTGTTTCCAGTACTTGCCATTTTTCTCCTGTGTGGCCCCGCCCTCGTGACTTTCTCTGCCCGCTGCTCTTTCCAGGTGGTGCATTTTCCATGTGGTTTCTTGAGTTTTTGCATCTCGTTCTTATTATAGAACATACGATTTTTCTTGAGAGGCTGTCTTTAAATCCGTTTCCAGTGCAAAAAAAAAATTAAATCTAAAACAACACAAAAGATTTAAACCTTATCATTTCCATAGCAGAAAACTGGAACAACCTGTAACGAATCACATGAAAATACTTTTTAAAAACACACATGCATACAGAGAGCGCGCAGGTATATGCAAGAAGAAATAAAATGAAGGCAAATTTATCGGTGTTATGGGAGAACCTCCATTTCATATTTCTCGTTTCAAGGTAGACCATTTTCCTTAGCGATGTGAGAAAATATGGCCCAATGTAAAAGTTACTATTTGGCGAAACTGGTCTGCAAATCTTCACGAAAATTCTTTATCTTTACGGCAAACGATACAGAATATTGAAAGTAGTTGTTGGTTTGACTACATGATGCATTTTTATGCATCACCGTCTTCCTTCAGGGAGAATGTTTGTGAATCTACTTATAGCTAAGAATGTAAGATGCACGATTGTGTGGACAGAATTATCTTCCTTTGGCAAGGCTTTATATAGATAACTACGTCTGGCCGCTTAACTTCATGAATGTCTTTACTTAATTACCATCCTTTTGAACTGTGTTAGTGTGTCCAGTTGTATCCACTCACGTATGATGAATCCGCCGCATCCATTATATTCCCTGCTAACGATACTGGCCCCCGCATGAATGCATCATGTGAATGCAAAATGCATTTGCATAAATATTTATGGATGAATTTCAGGAGGGGAGTCTCACTCACATCCTTCTCGTTAACTTCGATCCATCCCATTGAGTTTCTTCTAAATCTTTTTTTAAGATTCCTTCAACAAATGTTACGAATTCATTTCTTATTTCTTTGTGCACAGTCAGAGAAACCTTTGGCCTTTCATCATTTTCGTTATACATGAAGGGCAAACGTTACTGAGGAGCTCGTTCAAAAGCCATTCATTTTCTAAATAAGCTTTGAATAAATAAAAAATAAAAATAAACAAGGCGTATGATAAGCAAAGGGTACCGGATATTACTAGCGAACATAACGCTTTTATGATAAATTCCGTTCCAGGATAAATTCCAGTCTTGAATACACCGGAAGCCGAGGGAAAAAGAGACAAGGGGAGGCTCAAATGGGAGAGGGGAGAGGTGGAGGGGGAATCGGGGGGGGGGGGGGTAGCAGTGCTGGGCAGCAGTCACCCAGAATCCGCGAGACACAGAGTGACTGATGGACTGACTAACAGGCAGCCAAACGCCTCCCTGCCACCTGTCACTCAAGTGTTCGTTGAATATGGATTTCCTGAACCAAGCTGGTTGCAGTTACATATACGCTCCCCTTTGAGACTCTCTCTGTCTCTCCCTCTCTCTCTGTCTCTGTGTCCCGTCATGCGTGTGTATATAAGAAAGAAGGGAAGGTGGTTTTTATGTGGGGCAGGATGATGGCAGTTAGACAGGGAAGTGAAATAAAAGTATAAGGACCCAAAAATGAAGGACAAGCAAGCGCTGAAAGATAGAGGAATACAATCTCAACAGAGAGCCTACAAGCTCATAGCATTAAGAAAGTGACTTGCCTTTGACTTCGAACAGGGCAGGAAGAAATGAAACATTCAGAAAAAGATAGAGGGCCATAAAATATTTATGTACACCATCATGTTAGAGCATAATACATACTGTACATGCATAATTGCAAGTTATATGCACACAGACACATAGATACGTGTATATATGTATATATAATATTATAATATATATAATATATATATATATATATATTATTATATATATAATATATATATATATAGAAAGAGAGAGAGAGAGAGAGAGATGAGAGAGAGAGAGAGAGAGAGAGAGAGACTCCTTTCATTTTGTAGTATATGAAATAAAATTACAAAAGCCTTCATCTTCCGTTACAGGGCGGGGTAAGGGGGGGGGGGGAGGACAAGGAAAATTATATTCCGACAAAATTCTTATAAATCTTCTTGTTATCCTGCTATGGTTCACGTCATCGGATAAATTGCAAGTGTTTAAATATTGTTAACGCAATAGTGAACAAGTCAAAATACTAACGGATATTTTATAATAGGTGTAACACGCCAATGCATACGTAAAGGTCAGATAATATAAACAAAGATGCAAACTCAAGACAGCAAAACCATAAACAATGAAGCTAATAGATAATGAGCATAAAAATATTCGTAAACAGAAACTCAATGGTGTATTGAATAAGGGAAATAAGTTGAAATTAGTCGCACATAAGAACAGTTCTGTTGACATAGAACCTCGAATTACTCAATCAACCTAAAAACAAATCTGAATAATTACTAAAGATCTAAAATCACAAAAACTACTTTTGATTGATGAAAGGATTCGTAGTGGGGCTGGTTAAGCGTTTTATGAGATGCGGAACTCATACAATAGGTATGAGATAAGACACAGTGGAATAGTTTAAATTCACAATAAGTGAGGAAGAATGCTTTGTGGAACTGACTAACTTAACAAAAGGTATGAGGGAAAATTCGTCGTGAAGCTCATTAAATTCATACTAAGTATGAGGAAGAATACTTCCTGGAACTTGGTCATTGCAAAATAGGCAAGAGCTCGAATACCTCAAGGAACTGTTTAACTACACAACAACTATGATGCAGAATTCTTTATGGAACTCTTTAACTTCATGATAAGTATGAAAAAGAATACCTTTTGCGACTGGGGCACTTCACATTAGGTATGAGAAAGAATACCTCATGGAACTGGTTATGTTCACAATAAGTATGAGGAGAACTACCTCCTGTAACCTAGGAACTAAGCAACAGTTATGAGGAGGAATTATTTGGGGAACTGTAACCAGTTCCCTAAATAATTCCTCCTCATAACTGTTGCTTAGTTCACAACTGGATATGAGAAAATACCTTGTGGAACTAGGGTAATTCACAGAAGGTATGAAGAAGAATGTGCCTTTGAACTGGTTGACTTTGTAACAGGAAACGATAAAACAGCATTGTAACGTCACAATACGTATGAGCCATCATACCTCACCAGGCTACTTTACTTCCCACCAGGTACGAAATGAATACTAGTGGAAGTGGTTAACTTCACAATGAGTACGAGGAAGAATATCATTTGGAACTTAGCTTCACAATATGTATGAGGACGACTACCCTGTGGAATTGGTTAACTTCACGACAGATGGGAGGAAGTGTGTCTCTTAGAACTTATTAACTTCACAATAGGTAAGAAAAAAATTCCCTTGGAACTGGGAATTTCACAATAAATATGAGGAAGAATACATTGTGGAACCTAGAAATTTCCCAATATGTAAGAAAAAGAATACTTTGGGTATTAGGTAACTTCCAATAAGTACGAGGTAGAGCACCTTGTGGAACTGTTAATAACAAGGACAGGTATCAGGAAGAATACTTGTGGATTTGGTCAAAAATCAATACAAACAAGAACTATTTGGACCAGGTGAAATGTAACTTAACTTTAAAGAAGAAGCGCCATTTGGAACTGGTAACATCAGCCTAAATGTGATGAAAATTCCAAATGCAGGCACTAAAGAAATTCACCATATCCATGAAGAAGAAAGGCCACGTGGAAATTGGGAACTCTTCTTTAAAATTTGTCGAAGAAAGTTCCTGTGAATCTGGAGAACCTCACCATAAACAAGAGCAGAATGGACTCGGCGGAACTGGTGAACCTGGCCATAAATATGAAAAAGAAAAAACCGCAGAAATGTTGAACTTCACTTTAATTATGAAGGCAAGGTCAGTGGAACTGTAGTTCCTCGTTGGACAAGTGGATTTCGCGCTCGGCTACGAATCCGGTGGTCCGAAGTTCGATTCTCGGCTCGGTCAACGCAGAATCCGAGGAATTTACTTCCGGTGATAAGAATTCATTTCTCGATATAATGTGGTTCGGATTCCACAATAAGCTGTATAGGTCCCGTTGCTAGGTGACCAATTGGTTCCTAGCCACGTAAAAAATATCTAATCCTTCGAGCCAGCCCTAGGAGAGCTGTTAATCAGCTCAGTGGTCTGGTTAAACTAAAATATACTTAACTTAGTGGAACAGGAGAATTCCACAAGCATGAGGTAGAAAAACATAATTTTGAGGAAAGCCAAATGGAATTAAAGGTTCCTCATAAGCACGACCATGGAAAATCCTGTGAAACTGGCAAACTTTATTATGAAGATATATGAAGAAAGTAAGTCTGTGGAACTAGTGAACTTTACCATTAGCAAAAGCAGTACAGTAACTGGTTTCAAAACAACAAAGGTTCTCTACTTGAACTTTATTATGAAACAGGATAAAGAAAGAACTAAAGAGCTGAGGAAATCCACCGTCAATAAGAAGAAGAGAGACCTTAGGAAAACGTGTGAACTTCTCCATCAAAATGATAAAGACTGAGATTGAGAAACTGCACCATAAATAATGGTCGGTCATCTGAGGAGTCTATAGTAGATTCACATCAACCGTGCATTTGACGTCTAAGCCAGTCCCTTACGACGCTCCTGATTGGCTGTTGATAAGCCAATCAAAGGGCTGGAAACTTTCCACCCGTCATTGGCTTATCAACAGCCAATTAGGAGCGTCGTAAGGGACTGGCCTAGACATCAAATGCACGGTTGATGTGAATCTACTACAGTAGCGACTATTTATGACCTACCCCTCCATATTTTCCAGAGGGGTTTGCCACCGGACGGACAATGGCACCAGAGAGACGCTTTAATTAAAAGGATCAGAACGAGAAACTGGACACCACTAAATATCCAGTGACTGACTACAAGAAGCTGGCGTCAATAAAACTAAGACCAAATACGAGAAAAATCAAAGGAATATTTTTTTAAATATGTATTGAGGAATCTGCAGGGTAAACTAAACAAATTGGAAATTCTATACTAAAATATCCATGTCTTACAGAAGAGCGTTCGCTACGTGTTTCCTTGGCAAGGCTTGACAAAAAAATTGACAGCAATATACATACACATTATGCAAGACCATTTTTCCATAAAATGAATAAAAGTCAACATTTATTTGTATGCATAAAAAGATATCCTTGTAGACTTAAATAGCAAGTGTCATGGACATTTTACATGTCCAGGTCAAAGCAGGAACAATGACGGGAAATTTCGGCAACAATTCCTCCTCGTTTAAAATTCTATTGTTGTTTCTGCTTTTCATAACTTTTACAACCATTCGTCTTTCAACAGGAAGTCTGTCTGCCTCCTTTGCGTCTCGCTTGCCTTTCCAGCCGCTCCCCCCACCCCCCATTGGCCTCTGCATTTACAAATGGAAACAAATGCCACCCAAAAATATTACTTGGAGTCCTTTCCATGGAACAATAGTTTCCCTTCCGAGATATGAGAGAGAGAGAGAGAGAGAGCTCTGCAGATATAGAAGTGTATATATAGAGATGTGTATATATACAGAAGTAATATATATAGATATATATATATATATATATATATATATATATATATATATATATGTATATTGATATATGTATATATCTATATATATATATATATATAGATATATATATATATGATATATATCTATATATATATATATATATATATATATATATATATATATATATATATATATATATATATATATATAAGCAAATCCCACAGGAAAATGATAGTCAGAAATCCAAGCGTTTTCATCTTTACGAAGACATTGTCAAGGAGCTAATGAAATACAATTGGAGAGAAAGGTCTCAGGTACACAACAAGATCAAGAATACCACATGGTTAATTGTCAAAAGGGTAAAAATTAAAAGAGATAATCCAGGATTATCGGATATCACACGGTCACAAACCTAAACAGATTTGACCCTAACCGAAATTACAAAGTATCTTTACAGTCCAAAACATTGAATAAAATGTTTTTCTAGCTCTTTTCCATGCTACATCTACAAAAATCTTTGGGTATTTAAGTTTCAATGCAATATCATAAATAGTTTCCAGTGGGATTCGCTTATTTATGAGTTTGAAGGGCTTGGACCATTTAATTAACCAGTTTACACCGTAATGCGCCTCCCTACCTTATATGTATGGTTTAGTCAAGACACATAAAATCAATAACCCTATCAGACCAATCATTAGTTCAGTGGGCTCTGTTATGTATAATTTATTTAAATGGCTTGTAAAAATTCTTACTCCTTTGGTAGGAAACATTTCTAACACGAATGTTAAAAACAATGTTGATTTTATAAACAAACTGAATAGTTTAAATTTGAATTTTGATTTTAATATGGTTAGTTTTAATGTTGTCGCTTTATTTACAAAAGTGCCTGTAGATGACCTACTTGAATATTTGGAGGATGAATTAGAACGTCATAACATTCCCTTAAGTGTAGCAAGCCTCATTAGTCTCATAAGGTTATGTATCAAAGATAGTAAATTTTGTTTTAATGGGGAATTTTTTGTACAAAAGTTTGGCATGGCTATGGGTAATCCCTTATCTCATGTCCTTAGCAATATTTACATGGAATTTTTTGAGACAAAACTCTTACCAAGAATTTTGCCCCAAAAAGTTATTTGGTTTAGGTATGTGGATGATATTTTCTGTATTTGGCCAATTCACGAAAATCTCCAGGAATTCCTTAATAACCTCAATAATTTAGTCCCTTCTATAAAATTTACTGTAGAGGAAGAAAGAAATTGTAATTTGAATTTTCTATGTAACTGTCCATAGAAATTATAGAAATTTCATCTTTTCAGTCTTTCGAAAATCAACTAACATTGCCTCTTTTGTTCATTACTACTCCAATCACCATCAAAATGTTAAATTCTCTGTTTTTTCTGGGATGTTCCTAAGGGCTTTACGTGTCTGTAGCCCGCAGTTTATTGACACTGAAATTAAAACTATTTATGATATTGCATTGAAACTTAAAATATCCAAGGACTTTTGTAGATGTGGCATGGAAAAGAGCTAGAAAAACATTTTATTCAACTAATGACAAACTTGAATTTAGTAAGCATGACATTCTAAAATTACCCTATGATGAAAGGTTTTAGATATTCCTAGAATTTTAAAGCTTTTTAACATAAATGTTGTTTTCAGTAATATTGTCAAGTGTTTAGTAATCAAAACTTCTCCTAAAGATCTTCCAGGCTGCATATATGAAATTCCTTGCAAAAAGCGTGATAAAGTCTATTACGGACAGACCGGTAAATCTCTTTCACAACTTCTCAAACAGCATCAATATTCTGTGAGAACTGGGCAAATATTGAATGCATTATTCGTACATATGCGAGATTTAGACCATCCTATTAACTGGAGTCAAGCAAGAGCCTTAATCCCATGTAATGACATAGTTTAAAAGGAATATCATTGAATCTTGTTTCATCAAGTCAAATAATAGAAATGTTCTAAATTTAAGTCTTGGTTTATTCAAACTTGATGCCTTCATAATGAAAAAAGTTGTAGATAAATATAAGCAACAAATTTAATATAATCAGTTTTTACATGTTTTGGACTGTAAAGATACTTTGTAATTTCAGTTAGGGTCAAATCTGTTTAGGTTTGTGACCGTGTGATATCCGATAATCCTGGATTATCTCTTTTAACTTTTACCCTTTTGACAATTAACCATCTGGTATTCTTGATCTTGTTGTGTACCTGAGACCTTTCTCTCCAATTGTACTTCATTAGCTCCTTGACAATGTCTTAGTAATGACGAAAGCGCTTGGATTTCTGACTATTCATTTTCCTGTGGGATCCGCCTATTTATGAAGTTCCATCGTGCAACATCTACTGTGATTTTTAAGCATATATATATATATATATATATATATATATATATATATATATATATATATATATATATATATATTATATATATATATATATATATATAATATATATATATACATATATATATATATATATATATATATATATATATATATATATATATATATATATATATATATATATATACGTATTGATACTAATATTAAGGGTAAAAAAAAAGGCATTTCCCCAAGAGATGCCGACCGCTAGAGATGATTAGATTAAGTGAGTGGATCCCAGATATTGATAGGAGCGCCGTCGACTATGTTGCTGAGAGAGAGAGAGAGAGAGAGAGAGAGAGAGAGAGAGAGAGAGAGAGAGTTCGGAGGGGGTGTGGGTGGGATTGGGCCCCAAATAAAGTGGTGAAGAATGAAAAGGTTACATGGACAAAGGAGCCGTAGGGACATGGAAGCCATTTGAACGCTTGAACGCAGAAAGAGTGAGTGAGAGAGAGAGGGCAGAACCGCTAAAAATGATGCTTGAACCCTGGAAATGAAAAGATAATCAGAGGTTCATGTCCAGGCCGGGCAACATCAATTATTATACGTACCTCTGGACCAAAGATATTCTCAAGCTATAGCGATTTTGATATTAAATGCTCAGTGACTGTGAATATAAAAAGTCGAAGCCGCGCGTGCTAACCTGTAATGAGTGAGAGAGAGAGAGAGAGAGAAGCATTAAGTGATGCTGGAGACATTGAGGGAATAATGTAGCCGTGAGGGAATTTCATGCATGGTTACTTCTCAAGAGTTCTGCAAGACTGGCGGGGTTCAGGAAGAAAGGGAGAAATGAGAAGGCGGAATCTTCAGCTTCGGTGATGAAGAAGGGATGCAGCGGGGAAGGGGGAAGAGGGAGGGGGGGGGGTGGGGGGGGGGGGGCAGGGGGGGGGGAGGGGGGGGGGCGGGGGAGGGGGGGGGGATGGAAAGCGTCAGGAATAAGGAAAGGGAAAAGGACAGAAAACGAATGAGGTGGCTTAGCTACGAGACGAGAGGATTCGGGAGAGGTAAAGAAAACGGGGAATGACTGACTGAAAGCAATTCTTCTCCAGGACGCCGAAGATTTGGGACCAAGAGATGGTTGACTGGATCGGTTAATTTCCTGCGATGCCTTTCGAAGTCTCTTCCCTGTCAGATGGGTGATATGGACCTCCGATCCCATTCTCGAATTCTTCTTTTTTTATGATGTAAAAGTCTGTACGTCTGTTCCAATTAACTAGAGCGCTTATTTGCTGGTACTTATCGTCACTCGAGGAGTGATGCTTACCACAACAAACAGTCATTTACCTGACCGAGAAACATTCTTGATGAGTTAAATTAGTTCCTGTTGCGCTAAGCACGATGGACGTCACTCCTATAGGTCTTTCAATTAGTAATTTCTAGGGTCTATAAGTTATTAAATAAAAGACCCCTAACTTCTAGGTCCTATAAGTTATTAAATAAAAGACACTGTCTTTTGATTATGTTTCTCATAACTTTGGCTGAAGATTTTCGTTGTTTCATATCAACCATGAACAATATTTCAGATTTTCACTTCTATGCAGGTAGAGATTTTAGCTACAAACAATAACGTTTTAGTGGTTATGAATTTATCATATTTAATCAGTGGCCTCGTGAGACTGTCGAACACCACTTGTAATTTGTAAAAGTTTTAATTTTCATCTGAATATTGTACGTGCATATTGTTACATTTATAAGTAGTCTCCTAATGTAACAATTATCATTATTATTATTATTATTATTTAGCAAAACAGGCAAAGGTAGCGGAAAACTATCAAATCACACTTACCAAAACTAGTGACAAAACTTAAAAGGCATATTCTTAAGCCATTATAATTCTTAAAACCATTAAAAAAAGTGAAATATTAATAGAGAAGGGAAACTTGTTTATTTTGAAAGTTACCATCATATGCAGTTTTCGAAAGCTTCAGAAAGGCCTCTTGCACAGACAACGTGCGAAAGCCCAACCTGATGCCTTTTTCTAGTCCCGACAAAAAAAAAAAAAAAAAAAAAAAAAAAATGGGGAACATATAATCCAGAAGGAAGAAAGGTTATTAGTCATGGAAGACAGAAGCAGTTAGAAAATTCTGAGTTTCTCAGTTAATTAAGACTGAACAATGTTTGTAAAGAATCCACGAAATTCGGAATGAGACAAAAGCCGTGAATACCTCAATTGTGCAGAATAACTCGAGATAACTGAAGAATGGCAAAATCGCTTGGAAAGTATTGTACTGGCAATGCGATAATGACTCAAAACAACTCGTGCTGCAAAGTTAGAGCACACACACCTATCTTACAACCTACAGAGCTCACGCATAAAGGAATGTAGTACACCTACAGGTAAAACAATTTTGATAACATGTCGCATTACCGTGAAACATAAGCACACTTGCAAATGCACTTCTTTTAACATAAAGTGGTCACGTATGCACACACACACACACACACAATTCCATCCACATACATATTCAAAATAGCATTCCTGTATTCCCCAAAGTATGATGATATAATGAATTATTAATGTGTACCAACTCCACGATGAACCGAAAAATAAGGAAATTGGGAAAAAAAATTATTCCACTTGAAAATAACAAATAAATGTACATATTCAAAATAGCAATCCTGCTTTCCCCAAAGTATGATGATATAATGAATTATTAACTTGTACCGAACTCCACGATAAACCGAAAAATAAGGAAATAAAATAAATTAATGTATTCCACGTGAAAATAACAAATAATTGTTCGAAACTCAGCATCAGCAGATTATACACAGGCAGATTATACACGTATGCATAATAACAGTATACTATAACTGGTTCACTTAAGGAAGATTCTTGGATGATCCCTGTGGTTACAAGACATTTGTTTGGCGGCCGCTGATTGGCGGGAGGTATGCAGCTCCAGGCCAATCAGCGGCCGCCAAACAAACGTCTCGCAGGCATAGGGCTCACCCAAGGATCTACCGTAAGTGAACCTACTATAAGTCAGAGGCTCAGAAAAGAAGTTTAACATCCCTAGGGTCGGGAGTGGCAGTCTTGGCCCTCTCTTATTTTGATGTTAACAACCTTACAAATCAGAGTCAAGATTCTTTATACATAAATACTGAAATGCCTTCATGTCAAGGCTCAGATCAAAATAATCGAAGGAGATTCAGGCACTCCAGAATGATCAAATCATTTTCAACGCCTACGGGAAGCCAAATACACTATAGTAGAGTCACATCAGCCGTGCATTTGATATCTAGGCCAGTCCCTTACGATGCTCCTGATTGGCTGTTGATAAGCCAATCACAGGTCTGGAAACTCTCAGTCTCTCTCGAGAGTTCACACATGTAGGATGCATATTCCACCTCTCCTGAGGGATACGTTTGAAAGAAGTGTCCCTCAGGAGAGGTGGAACATACATCCTGCCTATGTGAACTCTCTCTCGAGACAGTGTTTCGAGCCCTGTGATTGACTTATCAACAGCCAATCAGGAGCGTCATAAGGGACTGGCCTAGATATCAAATGCACGGCTGATGTGACTCTACTATACCAACCAACATCGTCATTTTGTCAGTATTTGTGTTTCAAGTTTCCCCTGGAATGTCGCGAGAAGCAACGATTATATGCAAAGTCTCACCCAAGGCCGATCGTTTCATCAGATGGAGTGAAATTTCAAACGTTATCCAATCCGTGTCGTGAAAGGAGAGATTTGTTTGAACTGATAACAAGAAAAGTAATAGATTAAGTGAACACAAAGTCTTTGAGGTGAAAGACTACAGGAGCAGCAGGAAAACACTAAGTTGTGACACTCATTATTAGAACATTCTGCATCTAACAGAATCATGCACGAATGCATGCATAAACATATATCTGCAATAGGAGAGCATACGCGTCTCTGCATAAACCTAGTTACATGCACAAATGCGTAATAAAATAGAATTGTTCGAAAAACCAGATCCGCGGCTTATTGCGCATATGCAGTGTTTTTGAGTTTACTTAAAACTCCTGAATACTTTCCCCTCCCTCTCAAACAAGACAATCCTTTAAATCTATACTTCCTTACCGACAAAAACTGAGGGGACAAAAGAAGAAGGTTTCACATAGCTGATATATTTATTTCAGTTCCCGATGCACACTACAGCATTCCGTGCCCTAACATGACAAGAAAACACACATAAATCGTTTGTACAACTAATTGTAAGGATATAAGGAGGAACAACCAAGCAAAGTGGAAACCATCCAGAGAGATATTTGATGAAGATCTGAAACAGCAGAGAGAGAGAGAGAGAGGAAGAGAAAACTTGCGAAATGTCACGGACTTAAAAATATCAGGCTGACGCCGGCAAGCGAGGGGACGGGCTTTAAGAGATTGTAAAACAAAATCCTCGTCTGCGAGAGAGAGAGAGAGAGAGAGAGAGAGAGAGAGAGAGAGAGAGAGAGAGATGAAAACATGCGAGTGTCATCCCATAATCTCCAAAGGATTTGACTGGTGGATAAAGCAATAACTTTTAAAGGCTTAAAAATGTATTTCTGTTGCACTCCTCTGCACTTTGTAGAACATGCAACATTTCGAATGATTTGAATGTCAAGTTCCGAACGTCCATTTACTTATTCAGTTCTTTTTCTCGCTTTTCACACCGACCTGAAAAAAGGGAAAACTGAAAAAGGAATAATAACAAAGTCAAATTTGAGAAAACCGAATAACATAAATGAGAATACGCGTTTATAGGAAGAAAGACTAAATTAACTCAAATGGACACATGTGAGCGTATTTCGATTTCTTTATATAAAAGAAGCGCGTATTCGCATGCATGCATGCATGTATGCATATATATATATATATATATATATATATATATATATATATATATATATATAATATATATATATATATATATATATTATATAATTGTGCGTGTGTACGCATGTGTCTAAACTGTATATTATTAATGTAATAATGTTCAAATAAAAAATATATAGGTTGAAACATTAAAGGCGAGGAGCTGTACTGTACGTGCGTCCGTACATGCATATGCCCAAGATTACATAAATTTAAAACTGTACTAATATATAGATATATATATATCTATATAATATATATATATATATATATATATATATATATATATTATATAAGATATTGAAATAATATCACATACGAACCGTGACCATCTATATCAATTCAAGCTACAAATGTCCTTTAATATCTAAAGGATTGGATAGCGTCACTGACTGTCCTGATTTCGTCCCCGTCCACCTGGGCGGTGGTTCGATCCCATGGGGGGACGAAATTGTTATCAACTTAAAAAAATCCCCTTCGGTACATATATGAAAATATATCATTTGGGAGGTAAAGTGAATTTAGATATTAAAGGACATTTGTAGCTTGAATTGATATATATATATATATATATATATATATAGATATATATATATATATATATATATATATATATATATATATATAATATATATATATAATATATATATATATATATATATATATATATATATATATATATATATATATATATCTATCTGTTACGAACCGAGAGAGGTCCGCTCCAAGTTCGTTATAATGATAAACAAAAAGAATTCAACACCAACAGTTGAAACTGGGGATACGAATATAGAAAGAAACACTAACACAACAAAGGTTTATTTACAAGCTTACTAACAAAGATAAATGCAGAATAGTGTCTTCTATTTACATAAAAAAAGTAAAATCTTACACTGCATGAACTGGGGGAACAGCGAGGTAATGAAAGTACTTGCCGACCAGTTTTATAACACGAAACGATGGCTTCACAAAAGGAGAACTAATTGTAGACGCCTTCTTGCCTCCCTATTGCAGAAAATGTCTACTCTTGATACTTGAAGGGTAGGAACTCCCCAAAACCTCTAGCAGAACGTTTCTTCTCTGAGGTCTTGCTCAACGTCGAAATAACTCGGTCGTCCACTCCTGAAGACGACTTGACCAGAATTCGACCAATTCTCGGGAGCCTTTTTCTCTCTGATCCTTCGTCGGTACCTTCTTCTCTTATCATGCTCTGATGATCTCTGATCTCTGCTGCTGAGTCCTCACTGATAATTTGATCTGTGGCTCTTACTGATGATCTTCTGCCTTCTCCTACTTCGTCCGTCGTATTTATACAGCATTATGGGGGCGGGGCCTACGGCGAACGTCACAGACTTCCGAGATTACCGGAACTTCTTAGAAGAATCTAGAGGAGGTATTGTATCAGAAATCGCGGCGTTTCTCACATCACGTCGGCGCCTGTCGAGTTCCACAAAACTCCTGCTGATTCTAGAACCTTCATGAGAACAGGCGCTTCCAACACACGCGAAAGCATCCGTGCGGCAGAGCTTCTCGAAGATGCGTTTTCCTTTCCTTTAACTCGTAATTATTTGCTATGAAGTGATTACCATTACAATATCTTATCTTTTAATAGTAAAACATTGATCCGTTTTCTCGACCAGGGAGCGACGACATCAGAGAAAACACCACAATGGTCGCTTCTACATTCATACTTGGACTGCTGAGTCGTGGATGAAATCCAAGTGCTGAAAATATTCTCAATATTAGAAACTTCACACACACGGATAGAAGGCTCACTGTCAGACAGACACATGGATCATTTCACCCTGTCTTTCATGCACTCCCACGCTTCCTGGGTATCACGGCCCTTCCTGTCCTTTGTCTTTCTTCTTCTTCTTCTACCTTATTAATCCCAATGTATAGCAGGGTCGGCCACAAAAGTAAACGTTTTCCATCTATTTCGATTCCTTGCATCTTCTTCCCCAAGTCCAACCTCACCCATATCCCTCCTCACCACATCCATCCATCTGATCTGCTGACGCCCCCCCCACACTCCTGCCCCCCATCACTGGCATGTTCTTAACTCTCTTGATTAGTTCCACCTCCTCTCTTCTTATTACATGGCCATAGTATCTCAGAAGAGCTTCTCTAGCCTTCTCCTTTACTGTACGTATACCACAAGTTCTTATATCTTGAGTCTCTCTCCTTTCCAGTGGTGATATTCCAGCAATCCATCTCACCATCCTCATCTCGGTTCCTTCCAACAGTCCCTCCTCTTTCCTCTCAAGTGCCCAAGTTTCTGACCCACATAACAGTACAGGCCTTTCTCTATTTCACTCCATCTGTCAGCTACTTTCCATGTATTCCTCCCTCCTCACTCCAAACGCCCCAGAATCATACTTTCTTATCATGGACCTTTCTTTGCACAAGACCAAAACCTTGCAAAACTCACAGCATTTTTCTTCTTTAAGGACTTCTTTTAGGCAATCCATACATGCCTTTACCCCTGGGCTTCTATAGAAAATTAAGATCTCTTCCCAAGCAACTACACTCGCCCCATGCTACCTTACTTGCTTCACACATACTTTGACAAGCCTATTCTCTCAAGAGCATAAAAAACTAATCACTTACTGTTGAAAAGTTAC
>NC_061093.1:4306056-4310868 GCF_015104395.2 Macrobrachium nipponense
GATAGACTAAATGGCCAAGTCCCTAGATAAAGGCCTTACATATAATACAGATCATTCCACTTCAAATTGAATATTAGCAGGAGTCATATTTTTCTTGATTTCAAGTTTAAAGAGTCGCTCTGCTGTTTATTACATTGTCCTTACAGCACTCGCGTGACATGCCCGCAGTGCCCTAAAAATGTTTCTGCTTGCCAGCATAATATTCTCTTTAAAAATTAATTATTTTTCTATTATTGTTACGTTTAAGATGCCATGACATAGCAATCATTGCTCCTCTTACCAACAAGGTCAAGTTCACAAATATACTCTCATTTCGCGACAGCGGAATTTTGAGTCAGGTGCTGAGAACGACATTATTGGATATCTTTTTTCCAAACGTCCTGACAAAGCAATAAATAAATTAAACCATTTCCTTACAATTTATCCCTCTCGGTATATGAGTTTCTAAATGTCTTTCATTGATACCATCTCTCTCTCTCTCTCTCTCTCTCTCTCTCTCTCTCTCTCTCTCTCTCTCTCTCTCTCTCCTCTTACAATAGCATCTTCCTCCGAAGTCGAGGCAGATCAAGAGTTCGTGCGAGCAGAATGTTGTTTCGGGATTAGCCGACGTCAAGTGACGCGAACAACAACAGAGACTCGGTGTTTATTTTGCTCAAGTCTTGAAATTTTTCCCAATTAGGACGATAAAATACTGGAGTAAGCGATAATAATTACAGATTACCGCGGATGCTATGAGGCCTTCCTTGCCTGCCAACTGAGAAAAATGTACAGAATATTTTTAAACGCATCTGAGATCGCGCAGGAGAGAGAGAGAGAGAGAGAGAAGAGAGAGAGAGAGAGAGAGAGAGAAGTTAAGTATATCTTAGTTTAAACCAGACCACTGAGTTGATTAACAACTCTTCTCCTAGGGCTGGCCCGAATGATTAGATTATTTTTACGTGGCTAGGAACCAATAGGTCACCTAGCAACGGAACCTACAGTTTATCGTGGGATCCGAACCAAATTATATCGAGAAATGAATTTCTATCAACAGAAATAAATTTCTCTGATTCCGCGTTGGCCGAGCCGAGAATCGAACTTCGGGCAACCGGATTGGTGGCCGAGCGCGAAAACCACTTGTCCAACGAGGAACTGAGAGAGAGAGAGAATATCAACGAAAGCTCTATAGACACTCTCATACCGTGAGGGATATATTGTAAGGATATGGGTTAATTTATTTATTCCTTTGGAAAAAGATATCCAATTATGTCATTTCCTTCAGTATATTTGATCACACCCTTCCTGGTGGGTTCCGAATTATATTTCCAGGGCTTTGTAAGAGCACATTGCCGAACTCGTTAAAATGCAACGCACAAAAAATCTAGACACGACAAATCCATCACTTCTTGTCGAATTCCTTCATTTCATGTGATGAAGAACAAAGACAGCGGACTTTATGTGTTTTGGAGGCATGTTTTCGGCGACAAGGACAAGCTTTTAGGGACTTCCACAGAAACGACAATAGACCTTTTGTCAGAGAGTAAGAAATCAAAAGAATCGCGTTAGGCCCTAAATTAGTTGAGAGAGAGAGAGAGAGAGAGAGAGAGAGAGAGAGAGAGAGAGAGAGAGAGAGAGAGAGAGAGAGAGAGATTTCCAACACATAGTCATTCAACATTTTCTATATCCTCTAATACGAAGCCACAAACACATCGAAATATCGAATATAAGCATTATTACCTTAAGAATGATTTGTTTTGAAAGTAAATTTTAGATAGAGATATGATATAGGCAGCTGACTTATCCACTAACTTTTAACGTATATATATATATATATATATATATATTATTATATATATAATATATATATATATATATATACATAAATACGCATATATATATATATATATATATATATATATATATATATATATATAGATATATATATATATATATATATATATATATATATATATATATATATATATATATATATATATATATATATATATAAGCATCCTTAAATCCCACGGTAGAAGGTGAGTGAAACTTGGTGAACAAGTTCTTTCAAGTTTATTTCTACTCAAGTATGTATATATACACAAACACACAAACACACACACACACACACACACACATATAATATTATATATATATATATATATCTATATATATATATATATATATATATATCTATATATATATATATATCTATATATATATATATATATATATCATATATATATATATCCTATATATATATATACTATATATATATATATATATATATATATATCTATTATATATATATATATATATATATATATATACATATATATATATATATATATATATATATATATATATATATATACATATATATATATATATATATATATATATATATATATATATATAGATATATATATATATATATATATATATATATATATATATATATATATATATATATATATATATACATATATATATATATATATATATATATATCTATATATATATATATATATATATAAACTTAAATAATTGAACAAGAATTTGGATGCCTTAAGATTCAATTAATTCCAACCAATCCACTCAAGATTGGCGTATTCTTTAACTACAAGAAAAAACTGCAGACCTTCGTGAGATCTAACATTATTTAAAAATAAACGAATTCAAGTGCCAGGGATTTCCGTAGGTTATTTCAGGTGAGATATTGCAGTCTTCTGGGATCCAGTTTGAGATCGGGTCAGAAACTGAGTCCTATAAAGAACCATGACTCCATATGTAAAATCGAAGTGAATTATTGGTGGAACAAGTCACTGTGATTACCTAACTACCCTTGAGTCCTCATACATCAAACGGCTTCTTCCGTCTTTGAACGCAAACGTTTCTGCTTCTAATTTCCTTATCTAGCAAAACTGAAGCGTAGGTTGGTGTCAAGTCTTGGTCATTCGTTCTTCTCCTTCTCCTTTGAATGTTTTGTTGAGCACTAGGTATTTTTTACTGTAAACGTTTAAGTTACATTAATTTCTGTAAATAATAGTTCTTTCTCTCTTAACTTTATTCTAAAATATTTTTATTAAATCTTGACGATTTTCATGTTATATTTGCTACGATTCACAGCAGTCGTCGACTCATGATTTGGTGCAGATCCCACAACAAGAAACCGGACTCAATTCAAGCACACTTCATTGAAATCAATATCAGAGCGAAAGATTTCCCGAAACCTTTTCGTAGTTGTATTTTCCCATTTCATCCATCTATGAGCTCATGGTCCAACGCCTCCTTAGCCCCCAAAACACAAACCCAACCAACCGCACCGGTCTCCCTCACCTATCCGTGGCCCTCTTCCTCCTACCCGGTATCATTTTTAACCCAAACTTTTGGCGAACTCAATCAAAAAGTTTGGGACAGTTTTTAGGTGTCCTTATTTGCGGGACAGGCCTTTTATTAAAGAACACGCTCTGCCCGACAACCCATGTTTGAACACACAAGCCACACTACTTTTGCCTCTGCCGCTACTCCAGCTTTTCATAGAACAACTGCTTTTATTACCGTTTTGTTTCTAATCTTATTCTACTGCTTCATCTTACTCCCGCGTCTGTTGCTGACCATACTTCTGTGTTGTTACGGTAGGTGGTTATATGCCGTTCATTCAGTTGCTGCAACAATTTCTGTTACTGCTAATTTCTTTACTGCTTTTTCTTACAGTTACTACTAAGTTTTTTCGTTCCCCTTCTTCTACCACCACCAATACTTTTTCTGCAACGCACTGCCCGACGCTACTTGAAAACCTGGCCAAAACTCAAACACGCAGAGATAAGTCAAACACACACAACTAACGAGAAAGACTTTCGAAAGTTCTGAAGTGGTAGACCTGATGGGGAAAATAATGATTTTGGCAGAAGGGAGAGAAGAAGGTCGCCGATGGACCTTAGTCAATGGGAGGGAGGAACGGTATCCACTGGATAGACCGAATAGTTCTCTAATTATGAAGAGATTTATTCGGAAATTCAACTTTTGCCATTTTCATTCTCCACTACATTTATTTATACTCACTCGTTGTGGATGGGGAGGGGCCAATAATCAGTGCAGGTATTTCAACATTTGATATTAAGAGTGATATTCATTAATGACAAAGTGATGCTTTGCCTTGACTTCATAAAAGGAAAATCCCTCAAAATATATCATGAGCATGAACAATACCTATTTGTCTGACAAGAAAAATACCTAAAAATAAACACTATATTAAATAACTTGATACACATTTGTCATATGTGTTACCTGTTCGCACCGTCTCTTGAAAGCCAGTTTTTTCTCGCTCTCTTTTTTTTGTCACTTAAAAATTGCACATACCCACCAACCACAGCCCTTTAGATGTGGAATGAAGCATGAAACGTGGACCAGAAATTCATATTTTTTGGCTGCTCTTATTACATGACAATACTTACTTCCTTTTGTAACACATCATATAAATATATATATATATATATATATATATATATATATATATATATATATATATATTATATATATATATGTGTGTGTGTGTGTGTGTGTGTGTGTGTGTGTGTGTGGGCATCACAGTGATTTATATACACTTATTAAGCTACGAATGTCGTTTAATACCCAATTCAAGTTACTTCGAGAACATTACCAAATAATGGTAATTATAAGTGATAGATTGACTGGCACCAAAGTGTCTCGAAACTCAACGCAGTACCCTCCAACGACTCCAGTCGACGGTCAAACCACTTAGCCATCAGGAGAGAGGTTAAGTTAACGCCGAATCTGCAGTACTCGTTTACCCATCGAGAGCGGGCGATATTG
>NC_061093.1:4311368-4333868 GCF_015104395.2 Macrobrachium nipponense
TGAACGAGATGAATTATTTGTTTAAAGAATCATTTTTCAGTATCTTTTTATGCGAGTATTTTCGACCATAAATGGGTCATAGATTAACAGTGCTTCCAAGCAAGTGAAAAAACCGTAAGTACGCAATGAAAAAAAGTGGGTAAGGATATGGATACAACTTCTACAGTAAAAATATAAAAATGGTCAGAAATAAATGAAGAATTAACAAAGATTGGATAACATTTTTGTGAGTGATGACACAGGTAAATCGATATATAAAATATTAGAGAAATTATGGATAAATATATACCGAAGAAGAAAAGTAAACATCAGTCATACATACCAAGAGACAGAAGGACCTTGTTCCAGAAAGTCAGAAGGTGGAAAAAAGGTCTTGCAAAAGAAAAAAATGCATGGAAAGTTATAGAACTAAATAGTAAGATAGAAAAATGCAGAACAAAAGATTATACAATCAAAGAAAATGAAAAACGGGACTTGGAAGAAAAAAACCCTATTAAATATCAAGCAAACCCCCCACTATTATACTCATACGCGAAAAAGATGAATAAAAGAAGAATAGAAATTGGCCCTCTAAGAATTGAAGGGAGATTAACGAATGAAAAAAGGAAATTTGCAACATATTGGCAGAACGATATAAGAGAGAATTCACCCCGCAGAATAGTAATGAAGATGATGATATAGAAGTAAGGGACGAAATAGTGAATAATTTAGCTGACATAGATATTAATGAAGCTGATATTGTGCAGGCTATTAATGAAATTAAAAATGGAGCTGCAGCAGGGCCTGATGGAGTTTCTGCTATTTTGTTAAAAAAAGTAGTTCATTCTATAGCAAAGCCACTTGCAATATTATTAAGACAAAGTGTAGATACAGGCATGATTTATGATGAGCACAAATTAGCATATATTACCCCTACATTCAAAAGTGATCAAGACTGGAGGCAAGTAATTATAGGCCTGTGAGTCTAACATCACATATTATGAAAGTGTATGAAAGGGTAATGAAAAAAATATTATGAAACATTTAATAAAAAATAATCTGTTTTAATATAGGACAACATGGTTTCGTACCCGGAAAAAGTACACAACCCAACTGTTAGTCCCCGTGAAAACATATACCAAAAATATGAAAAGCAGAAAATGAAACAGATGTGGTTTATATAGACTTTGCATTGTCAGACAGACCAGTAAGTTAAGGACTCGTAGTGAGTAGTTTTCGCCGATGACACAAGAATAAGTAGAGAAATTACTTATGATGAAGATAGGAATGCGCTACAAAGAGACCTTAACAAAGTATATGATTGGGCAGAGGTAAATAGGATGGTATTTAACTCTGATAAATTTGAATCAATAAACTATGGAGACAGAGAAGGAAAGCTATATGCCATATAGGGGACCTAATAATGAGACAATCACAAATAAGGAAGCGATAAAAGACCTTGGTGTGATGATGAATAGAAACATGTTATGCAACGATCAAATAGCATTCTATTGGCAAAATGTAAAGCAAAAATGGGAATGTTGTTGACGGCACTTCAAAACAAGGAAAGCTGACACATGATTATGCTGTATAAAACATATGTTTCGTAGTCCACTTGAATATTGCAATATGATATGGTACCCACGCTATCAAAAGGATATTGCACAAATAGAGAGTGTACAAAGGTCCTTTACAGCTAGAATAGAAGAAGTTAAGGACCTTGACTACTGGGAAAGACTACAATCCTTAAAATTATATAGTCTAGAAAGAAGAAGATGAACTACTGATAATTCAGGCATGGAAACTGATAGAAGGAATAGCTGAAAACATCATGGAGCTAAAAATATCAGAAAGAGCAAGCAGAGGTAGATTAATAGTGCCCAGAACTATACCAGGAAAATAAGGAAAGACACACAGGAACATTAATCCACTACGCACCAGCATCGATAATGCAGCGTCTATTCAATGCGTTGCCAGCTCATCTGAGGAATATTAACAGGAGTGAGCGTAGATGTGTTTTAAGAATAAGCTCGACAAATATCTAAACTGCATCCCAGACCATCCAAGATTGGAAGATGCAAATATACCGGAAGATGTACTAGCAACTCTCTGGTAGTACATTAGAGGTGCCTCACACTGAGGGACCTGGGGCAACCCGAACGAACTGTAAGGTCTGTAAGGTAGGTAAGGTCTCTCTCTCTCTCGTCTCTCTCTCTCTCTCTCATTTACAAAACAAGCACACAGATCAGTCTACGAATGCTTGGAGAATCTCTCTCTCTCTCTCTCTCTCTCTCTCTTAAGGGATCAGCCCCATTCCCCTCACCCACGGGGCCCCTCCGTAGACGAAGACTTGGGAGGCTAGAATCAGAACCACATGTTTTGTTGGCATAAACCATTAATAAATGGATCAAGAGACGGTGCGTAGGGAGAACTTTCAGAGCTGATCCATCACGACCCCGTGAACACTTCCTACTATTTGGAAACCCTGTCCGCTTCAAGCACTCCTCCACCACAAAAAAAAAAAAAAACCCTCCCTCTCTCCTACTTCCCCTTTCCTGCCCTCCTCCCCGCCATACCCTTCTCACGATAATCGTGAAGTTTGATGTCTTTATTCTGCAACTGAGATGATAGGTAGATGCGTTTGTTTTTTTATCGTCGTTATATTATTTATTATTATTTTTCCCCGTGTTCATCGTGCGAGACGTTGAGTTAACTGTGCAAGTTACGTTTGTGTTATAAGGAAGTAATGATGATTTGCGAAAAGGGTTGGCGATATTTCGTGATCATTATTTTTTTCTCTCTCTCTAAACGATGAACTTCACAACTATTGATGTTAACTACAATTGAAAGAAATCGTGACTAGGGTAGTGTCTTTTCCACCCGACTTGCCAAATATACTGCTAACATTCCATTTTATGAGCAGAGTTTCGCGACGTTGCTTCCCTCGTAGCCATATTGTGAATTCGCTATTTCTCATTTCCTTCCGCGCACAGCTTTGAAGTCACACTGCTGCTGGAATTTAATACACGCATAACTGAACGCGTCAGTGTGCAGCCATCCACGCAACGCACAAGTGTGACAAAATGTGCATGAAATTGCTCTCAGATATTCGTTATGCAAGCAATGAAGTTTCCAATTAAGTCATTCCGAAATTTTGGAATAGTGTGACACCCTCAACAACGCCCCCGCCCCCGCCCCACCCACCTCTCTCTCTCTCTCTCTCTCTCTCTCTCTCTCTCTCTCTCTCTCTGTGCGCACCTGCCTGGTCGACATTTCAATCTAACTCTCTCTTGCGCTCGAATGGTTTTATTTCAATCCCTACGACTCGTATTTTTTCCGACATACGCATCGGAAAACCATAACTGAAATATAATGGCTGGGTTTAGTTTAAGCATTAAGGAAAGGATTGTGGAGAGAGAAACTGTAGGAGACAATCGATACTATAGAGAACTCTCTCTCTCTCTCTCTCTCTCTCTCTCTCTCTTGCCTGTCAGCTTTAAAATTGAATGTATTTTGTCGGTGCTCCTTGGCGAGGCTAACCGGACCATGTTTTATATTGTTCAGATGTTCTTATATATATATCTATATATATGTATATATCTAATATATATATATATATATATATATATATATATATATATATATATATATATATATATATATATATAAAGCATTACTAATATTTCAGAGCGAATCCACGGGTAACAACTCGAAGACGAGAGAGAGAGAGAGGAGAGAGAGAGAGAGAGAGAGAGAGAGAGAGAGAGAGAGAGTTTATTTAAAAAAAATTTACATCTATTATCGTCGGGATTTCTAACGTTACATAAATGTCTAAAGTGAAGATTTATTAAAAATCTCTCTCTCTCTCTCTCTCTCTCTCTCTCTCATCTCTCTCTCTCTCATCTCTCCTCTCTCGTCTCTCTCTCTCTCTCTCAATTAATGTTCTTGTGTCCTCTTCACGTTTAGGGATGAGTTCTTCGTCTTGGTTTATTCTTTCAGGTGCTCATTTGTTTTATGCTTTTTGTTCTAAAATTGTATTTTATTCTGATTGCAGGTATGTGCTGAAGCAACTAGTTGAAATAAAAAGACAAGATTTAGATCAGCCTCTTGCACTAACCGAGGTAAGTAATAAAGATGTTTATTAACGTTACTTGAAAGAAAATTTCTCAGTGTTTACGATTATACATACGCACAAACACACACACACACACGCAAATATTTTACGAATAACTTGATCACGAAATAATATAAAACGTGATGCTATGTATAAATAAATGTGCTGCCACGGAGGAAAATGGGAACATGAGAATCCCGAGATCTTTCGGTCTTAACGACCCTTTACTTAAGTTCTCGTGTTTCCATTTTCCTCCGTGGCATTACCTTTATATATATATATATATATATATATATATATATAATATATATATATATATATATATATATATATATATATATTAGGATAATTACAAATCTTACGCTTTCGTCCATCCTTCTGTGGACTTGATCACTAACTAAATGAGAGACACAACATTGGTGAAGAAATAGAAATAAATATAAATGAACTGAACAAACGGTTAAACAAGGTTAAAATATGCGAAAAAGTCATTTCTAGAATTTTCCATGATCTTACGGGGCGGGACAAAACGCTTGCCTTCTTCTCTTGAATGAAATTGAGGCTCGTTATCCAAATATGTAGTTCGTAGATCTGATTCTGTAACGGGTGAAGGGTGGTCGTCTACATTATCAGATTGAATAAGCCTGTACACATTTCTGAAATTCTTGATTCTGGCCCTTTTGGAAATCTCTTCACTTAAAAGTAAATTATACATCATGCTAGTATTCCTTCCCTCTCAAAGGTGTCATTTAAAGTGATGAGAGCACCTTCCAACAATCCTCCTATATATAGCGGTCCTATCCGCACTCTTAAATGTATATAACTTTGCCTCCCCCGAAGTCAATGGCATGATCAGAATCCCAAGTGTCCTTAGCAATGGCGCTGTAAACATTACCCAAACGGCAAGCTGCAATATGTTCACGTTTCCTCTGGTCCAGGGAACGACCACTTTCACCGATATAGCATTTGTCACAGTTTTTACACCGAATAGCATATATATATATATTATATATATATAGATATATATATATATATATATATATATATATATATATATATATATATACGAGTGTATGTATCTGAACTTATATGCACATATATTATATAATATAAACGAAAGGGAGGAAGTCGTTCCACCGAATTATATATGTATATATATATATATATATATATATATATATATATATATATATATATATATATATATATATATATATATATATATATACTTTATATTGATTTATATATGTATATATATCATATATATATATATATATATATATATATATATATATATATATATATATATATATACTTATGTAAAAAAATTATTACCACCCTGAGAACTTTTACATCGTTAGGAGCTTATTACAGTAGCAAGTCTATACACAAGCTATAGCAATATTATTTTTTTACGTAGTTTTATATAAATAAACTTTTTTTTTTTTTCAAGAAATTCAAGGTGAGACCAGGGACATTCGAACACATCAATTGCAAGAAAGGTTTTGAACTGAAAGGTGGAAAACTAAAGATAGTACTTATACACAGGTGGAAGATTATTGCCTAGCCTTCAGGCAATGTACTCCCGTCATTTCTGTTCAAGTCTTATCGCTCCTGTAGTGTTGTTTGTTGCATTGTAACACCTCTCTCTCTCTCTCTCTCTCTCTCTCTCTCTCTCTCTCTCTAATCTCTCTCTCTCTCTCATACGCAATTTTTAGTGTAGCTGTTTTCCTTTTTCCGCTTCGTGGTATACATATACAAGCTAGCTTGCGCTCACGCTACTCGTACATCACGACTCAAATGATATAAGAGGTATCCGTGGATCTCAGAAAGGCAGAATTCAATATGGGAGGTCGGCTTTTTATATCAATATGTATTTTGAAATTGGAAAATGCAGCGAAGCATTTGGTTACCAATGTGGCTTGCTGACTGACACATACACGTCCTTTGCTGTATCTCTTACGGAAACCCCAGACACGAAAGATGTGGAAGCATTCTGGGTATTATTATAGTATTTCCAACTCATTCTATAATAATTATAGTGTTATAGATGCATTTGGCATAAAAAAATAATTAAACTTTGTCTCTGATGAACATTTTTGGGGGAATATCACCATATCCGAGATATGAATGTATATAATCACCGTCCTCGAAAAATTTCTAAGTGTTTTTGTTTACTTAAACACGGACGCAGTCTGTGCTCTGATGCGAGTTTGTTTTTTTTTTTGTTTAGAACTGTATTTTTTTGGTTCTAATACGAATTTTTCCCCGCCTTAAATTGCATTGTGGGTAGTTTACGTGTTTTTGTGTAGGAGTCACGTGACCTGATGAAAATCTTACAGGTGTCAGACATTTTCTCTTGTCATTAGGTTCAAGTCTTTCATAGAGTGAACATATGTCGAGTCTGTGTTCGTCTTGTAACTTTGATTAATTTCGCTTAATTCACGATTTCTTTGCAAATGAAACAAAAGGTATTGATTTTTTAAGACCACTTGGAGTGTTACCTGCAGCAGTACAATGTTTGAAGTGTAATTTCAAATGATAAAAACGTTTGGCGCTGTACCGGATATGTTTTTTCTGACAAAAATGCATACAAAAGAGACAATATTGTTATTATACTGTAAGTGATGTAAAGTGATCGGATAAGGCACATTTATAGATAGTTAAATTGCCGGTAAGGAAATTGCTTATTTTTCATTGACAATTTTTAAGTGAATTTTGGAAACAACAGCGTCCTATTGTTAAATATATGAATATCTCGTCAAGACCAGTCTTAATTGGAGAAGTTTTTGTACTGAGGGTGACAGTTTTGGTGCAATAATCGGAGCCCATGGGTGGTGTTGACATTGAAGTAGAATAGATGAAACTCTAATTACTCAGAGTAAATGCAGTAAACGGTCGCCCTCTTACCCAGTGTTGGTTTTGGTGGTATTGAGAGAACATCAAAAAAAATTCTTTGTCGAGGCATTAATTGATCCTGGTGCTGACAATCGCAAAGGTGAAACTTTAATTCCTTTAATTAATCATTACATTAAACCAGGCTGTTATTTATAGTGATTCATGGCGTGGTTATAGTAAAATCAGTGAGTTGATACACTCATTTTCAAGTTAAACCAACACACGAAATTTTGTTGATCCCAATAATCGTAAAATTCACACACAAAATATTGAACGATTGTGGCAAGATATTAAGGTATTTATTTATTAATCAATACCAAGATTCAGTTTACACACGTTTTATTACTTATAGCTACCTAAATTTATATCCACCTTTAAGTGACGACGACACTGAATGAGCCACGACCTCTTGTTCTGGATATAAGCCATCAAAACGTTTGTGTCCAATTAAGGTAAATTTATAATTTTTTTAAATATTTATATTGCAACATGATTTACCTCCTGTAACCCCTGTGGCCAGCGCGCACATCTCATTATTACCGCTTGCCAGAACATACAAGCTTGCCAAGAATCTTTAAAATTGTGGATAAGGCCTGAAGCGCCATTCTGCCTCCCCCTTACGGTTTTTGGGGATGTTAGCTGTGTTGCCTTACTATAGCTTGGTAGATATGCATTGTGCTCGTTTTACCTCGATTCATTCATTAATTTAATGCCCATTTTGTGTCGATGGTGATTTACCCCACCCCAAAACCTCGCATTCCCAAAGGGGAATATTGTCAGTGTAGAGCTTTGCTACTTTTTAAATGTTCTTCTGGACCTACAACTGTAACCACCAAAGGTCCCTAGCTGGATTTAATTATATAGCAATCTGTGTATTATTACAGGTTCGTGAAATTCGGATATCTATTATTTGTTTGCTTATTTTTTTTTTTATTCATACAAAACTTACTCGAATCTTCCCCAAATTAAGGGTTACAGAGATATTTGCTGATGAATATTGTTCCTTATTGTTATCTCAAGGATGAGTTTATGCTGCCATGTTAGATTTTTCTTTTCTCCCGATGGTATTGTTTTTTGTCTTGTATTGTCGGTAAAAACGCCTGTTGTCCTTTGTTTTTTGTTATGAATTATGGGTACGGTAAAAATGCCGAAACCTGATTGGTTGCTTTGTTTCAAGAGTATCGAATCAACTGCGATTTTTGGAATTCATCGTCCTTCTGAAAAAGTGCGTGTCAGTTGACTGTCAGGGATTCCGTTGTTCAGATGTGGCAGTCGTTGTTCTTTTTGTAGAGTTTTCCACCCCGTAGGTGAGGTAAGGGACGGGGGCTAAGTAAGGAGGGACCCCAACCCCTAGGTTAGGTTAGGTGGGTGTGTTTAGGTTAGACAGCTAATCTTTATTTTATACGTTTTCTCCTAGGTTAGGTTAGGTGAGTAGTCTAGGTTAGCTTCTCTATTTTACTTGTTTTCTGTATTTTTCCCACTCAAAACCCACGATTTCCCACTGTGGAACCCCATTATTGTAGTTATTAAGGCTGGGCTGTATCTTTAAATCTGATCATTTATGACAGAAAAAAAGGTTAGATGTGTATGAAAACACAATATTTATGCTAGGGAAAACATATTTTGATATTGGAAATGCGAATTTGACCGAAACTGTAATTTTACCGCAATCTGTTCACTAATTGTGATTTTTTTGTTAACTACTATTCTCAATTGCTCCTTTTACTATTATTATGAATGGAAAAAGAAACTCACAAGATAGCTGAGTATTAACCCTTGTGGTAGTGAGTGGTCACCATCGGTCTGTTAGGCAGAAAACCTAATCTCCAGTCAGAAGGGTGTATCTTAGCTGCTTTTCATATTAAAGCTCGGCATATGGGAACTTCCGAGGTGAAACCTTTGTTTCCTTCTCTCACTTTAATCTCTCTTGAGTTCTCCTTCCACTACCCTCCGATGACTGATGTTATTGCTTTTGTATAGTACCTACTGTTTTAAAATCCATCCTATGGTCCTTTTCCCAACAATGCCTAGCTATAATACTCCCCTGCGAGTTAAGCTGCACTGCCCTTCTGTGTTCTTGTTTCTAGTCCTTATTCCCCTACCTGTTTTCCCCCACATATCTCTCTCCACAGTTTGACTATGTAGTATAACCCATCCCCCCATATCGTCTGCATTACTGTCTGACAATAATGCCATCATATAAATTGACAGCTCAACTATAAGTTCCAGCCCTAACGACTACTGGGTCTTGACCCAGTCTGAGAAACGGGCCACAGTTACGGCCTAAAAGTACTCGAGTTTTAAAGTACCATGTAAACTCTTACAAGTTAACAAATTACTCGGTAATCTTGTGGGTTTCTTTTTCCATCTTCAGAAGAAAACTGAAAGAAGTTTTTGTTTGTTTCATTATTATGATATACTATTTTATATACTTCTTCGCACTGTGTGGATATTGCCGATTTATCGTTTTATATCATGTTTTTTTCGTGTATCTAGACTGCGTATGTTATTGGCTGTACTTTATATTCCCATATCCACGTATACTTGAACTGATATAAAATTTATTATTACTTATTATTATTACTCAGTGCCATGGCAGTTTGGCAGTTGTTCGTGATAATAATTTTTTTTTATGAAAATGTTTCATCGCCTGACCGTGCCTCATTAAGATTCTCTATACATTTTGCAACTTTATCATCCCATGACCCAAGTTCCCCGAGACATTCTGGACATTTGTGAAACTTTGGTTTAGGTTTTAAGTGGGACAAAGATGGCGCCTAGCGTCCCCTTGACGTCGCCTCGGGCGCAGAATTGAGTTTCTACTTCATTAGGAATTCCTGCCTCTTGAAAGCTTCAGCCTTGACAGGACTCGTGCGGATGAATTAAAAGTCTTATGATACCGTAAATGGAGGAGACTCTTGTTATTGGAATAATATAAGTCGTCTGGCACGTTAGTTAGGTCTTTTTTTACTGGTGTCCGACAGCACTCTTTCTCCAATTCGTAAATTCACTCGTATTTAGTTAAGAAAGAAACGTAGGGAGGGAGGAAGAAAGAAGGAATGAAATTAAAAAATGAAGTGGTGTATTACATTGTATCCTTTTTGTACGTGTTGAAGGTTATGAGAAAATTAATTGAAATTTGTTTTATAATATATTTTAATGTATTTCAAGGTTCTGTAGTTTTGGACCGCTGATTTGTTTTCTTTTCGAAGACTTAAACTTTAAAGAACTAATAACGAGATTTTTTCGTGTATGAAATACCATAGGAATGTCAGATTATAGTAAAGTAGAACACGTGAAATAATTGTGGATGTAAAAATTGACATTTTATTTTCGTTTTTTGTTAAATTGTGGTATTAGTAGATGCAGGTCAAAATTGCAGTGTCTATATACATTTTTTTTAAGATAAACATTTAGATTATCCATGTGCTAATTATTGCTTCATTGCTCCAGTAACATCAGAAAGGCAATGGGGAAAAAAGTACTTTTTTTTTTTAGAAGACTGACATAATGCGGTGAGTAATTTATTCGTCTGGTTTCGTACTTCTTAGATGCCATTGTAATTGTGATCAGTTTCTTTATCCTAGGAACAAAATGAAGCAGTCTTTTTTCTACAATAACCTGCTGACTCAGTTGCCTGAAGCTAAAAGGATGTTAATTATTTTTCTAAATCAGCCTTACATTAAACGTAAAATTCAAAGCTTTTTATTTTTAATTTTATTTTTTTATTTTTTGCGTAACATTTTGTGAAGTGGGCTACATTTTTTGTAAATATGAATGCGATGGATTTGGGAAGTCTGTTTCTATCTAGATTTACTCTCTAATGAAAACTGATAACCAAACGTACTTAGATGCCTATTAATCTAAGCCAAAGGCGGGTTTCACGGGTGTTAGTCATTCATTCATTGGGGCGTCAATAACCTCGTCGTTGCGACGCCAGTAAGAACTAGCAAATCAGTCAATAGTCATTCACTCACGTATAACCATCGACCTAAATTCTGCTGCAAGTTAATTTCAGTAATTCAGACTTACTCTGCATTTAGAAACTGAGTTCGCAGTGCATAAAAACTGTTTGGAAATGTGATGAACAGATTATATACGGTTTCCACACGATGTTTTGCTTATTTTTGAATAGTTTTCCAGTCTCCAAATAATGTTTACACTGTCTAAATGGCTTACTAATTGCCCGGAAGTAGTTTTGCTAACAAAGGTAATTGTTTTTTGTTTCCCAGTTACAGAACAGGCCACTAGACGGGACAAGTCAGGGTTGATGGAAAAAATATTTGCCCGTAAGTTAGCAAACGACAGGAGCAGCGTTCCTAAGGCCTTAGTTGCGTATTATTGTTCTACAGATATACTCATTTTCCAGATCGATATGAGGTCATTTGAGTAGGACGCCACTTGTGACCATCTAAATACCTTTTTCTTTGACAAGAAGTAAAAGTAAGTATATCTTAGTACCAGACCGCTGAGCTGATTAACATCTCTCCTAGGGCTGGCCCGAAGGATTTGATATTTTGACGTGGCTAGGAACCAATTGGTCACCTAGCAACGGGACTACAGCTTATTGTGGGATCTGAACCACACTAAATCGAGAAATGAATTTCTATCACCAGAAATAAATTCCTCTGATTCCGCGTTGGCCGAGCCGGATTCGAACTCCTGACCACCGGATTGGCAGCCAAGCGCGAAAACCACTCGTACAGCGAGGAACTTTTGACAAGAAAGAGGTGTATTATATATATATATATATATATATATATATATATATATATATATATATATATATATATATATAGATATATATATATTTGTAAAAATTATTATAGCTTGTAACATCATTCCCAGGGAAATATAACAATATAAACATGTTGTAGTAGACTGCTGTTCATGATAATTCAAAGAAAACAAGCCAACAGGATGAAGCAGTTGTACCAATACTGATGCATGCGCAACAAAGTGTTTGATAGGCATATGGTAGGTCGTTATTCTTTTGCGCAATTTGAAAGCGCACACTGGATATACCCATCTTCTATCGTCCGATGAGCCCCGCAGTAAAGATAGTCATAGAACTCTTAAGAACAACATTCAGGTGGGAACTTGTCGTTTTTTGTCCAGCTTTAGAGGTGAAGAAAAAACTGAGTAACAAAAATAATGCTATGATGACATTTCCTGTGTTATTATGTAAAATATTTGTTCAGACTATTATTGTTTGTCTTATCAGTCAGCCCACGACACACACACACACACACACACCACATATATATCATATATATATATATATATATATATATATATATATTATATATAATATATATAATATATATATATATATATATAATATATATATTATATATATATATATATATATTATATATATATATATCTATAATGTTATATATATATATATATATATATATATATATATATATACATATATGCTTATTATATATGCATATATATATATATATATATATATATATATATATATATATATATTCTATATACATATACATACTTATATATACATTATATTATATAGTATAGATATATAATATATATATATATATATATATTATATATAATCAAATGATTCTACAAATATCCTTTAATATTCCAATTCACTCTACCTCGGAATTAATATAGTTTCATATGTGTTCACCAAGGGGAATGTTTCAGTTGATAATAATTTTGTCCTCTTTTGGGTTCGAACGAACCAACGCCCACCGGACGGAGGAGGAAAACGGGAAAACAGGACTTCAGTGGTGATGATTGACTCTGCAAACGTTTGTGTGTGTGTGTGTATATATATATATATATATATATATATATATATATATATATATATATATATTGTGTGTGTGTGTGTGTGTGTATTAGCACACAGAGAATGGCGTATTTAGGGAGATGGTAGGCCAGTTAGGCATTTTTGTGCATTAGGTGGTGGGATGAGGGCTGGAGGAGCTGAATGGAGAGGGTTGGGCAGGTCTATTGTCCTCCTAAGAGCTTTTCGTGACAGCTATTGACTTGAAATTCACTAACATTTTGTTTATCACTTTTTAAGTATGATGAGAAAGATAAGTCATCTCTGCAACCAGTAGAGCACCCTAAAGATGAATAATAATCGCAAAGCTTCAAGTTAAACCATCAAAGGTTAATTAGGTATCTCGGACCTCTGTGCTACATAAACGTTATTATTAATTAATTGCATTTCAAATAGTCTTCCAACGTCAATTGCTAATAATATACTAAATGATGCAAACGTAAAATGGTTCTTTATAGTGAAGGTGGAGAAGACATGTCGAATTTGGTGCTGAAATAATCAGTTTTAAGAAAATTATAATTCAACAATTATAACATCATTTAAATGTTAATTTATGATACTTTGAAAATAAATCTTATATGGGATGAAATTTAAAGGCGTAAGTTTTTTGTTTTTATCTGCCAAAAGAATTTTTCTTTTTTCAATACTTTTGGAGAAATTAGCATTTGAATAACGTTAGGGGTTGACCGCCGGGGCCGCCAGAATAGGCCCATTGCCGGTAATGACTTTGCTTCAAAAAAAAAAAAAACTCGTAATAAAACATGATAAACGGTGGCATGGGGGGACCCAAGTACTCAAGTGCTGGTAAGCTTTAGTGGCACTAGCGCAAAAGCAGTATGCCATTCACTATTTTTTTATGAATAGCAGATACGCGTATGCCATAGTGACAATATAGAAGTATTCATCTCTCATTGGTTGCATTTGAAGAGTGTCAATACATTGTGTGGTAAAGCACATCTCATTTGCTGCAATGCTTTCCCCCAGTCTTTTTGCTTTTGTTGCCATACTTGGTGTTGCAGTTCAGTTATTGCTGTATGTGGTACTGTGTATTGCGTGGATGGCCAACCACTTTCTAAGAGGGCCAGGGAGGTGCTGACACGTTCAAAAAATTCTCGAAATCTTGTGAAAGAATCGAGGCCAGCTGGTCGATGTCTCGCATCATGGCATCAGAATATGCTTTAGCACAGTCTAACTTGCAGAACAGGGTGATGGTCAAGCCCTGCTGTTAGGAAATTAAAACATTCTAACCTTGATGTGGTTTTTGCTGGTAGAGGTTGGCCTTGGTGCATGCTGAATTGAAGACTGTTGCCATGAGGTATACATGTCCTGCATGGCGTTAAGGACTTTTAAGACATTTGAGGGTTGACTGTTTCAGTTCAAAATTAGACTTGGGCTTTCCAGCCAGAAGACTCATGGCAAATCCATGGATGATTCCGAGAAGGGAATAGAGGAAATTTAGCAGATACTGAATGACTTGATGAAAAGCTCTGTTTTGATTCAAATATAAAATGAAATTAGTCTGTTCCATTGTTCCTTACTCACTGAGACCTTGAATGAGGATATAGAAAGGAATTTACCCAGTTGAAATCTGTTGAAGCAACTTATGCTGCTTTGTTTTGTTCAAATACTTCTGGTAGCCATATTTGCAACCAGTCATAGATGGATAGTGTGACAACCATGTGCCCTGTATGGATTAACAGATAGTCTCCCTTTTGGTATCATTTGGTGAAGGCTTAGTTCACCTTAAAGATAAACGAATTCGTTCCATAAACTACTATTTAACTTTATTTGTCATTAGACTAGGACCTTAGCATTGCTATACATTATGTGAATTTGTTTGTTGCTCATGGACATCGTGGTTGCAGATCCTACCACACCCGTAGGTTGGTAACAGAAGTGTTATTAAGGTTATATAATTGCCTCCTGATACAGATGCACTCATGTAAACGATGGGCCAAGGTGTCACTGTTACAACAAAATGGCTACGCAGCAGAAAGTTCCTGAAGGTGGTGTGATGTGATGATATTTTGAGGAGGAGGAAGGAAAAGGAGCAAGCCTTGGATACATGGAGGGGAGCAGACTCTGAGAAATCTGCAAAAGTATTTGCTGAAGTCTGCCATCTACAGCTTTGCAGACCTTGAAGCTCACTTACATCTATATCCTGAAAGAAGGCCTGATCAACTTCCCAGGTAGTGACATGACGACTTTCGTGCCCACTCTTGAAGGGAGGTGATGACGTTCCAAGGATGACATACAAGATTGACTGGACAATGATGGTGGTGAACCAGGTTTTCAACTATTGTCCAAGAACAAGTTAACTGCTGCAGCTGCTGTTAGTGAGATGGGGGTGGGGGAGGAAGCTCCTGATGACAGCACTTACACCAAAAACGAGTTTGCAGTACACCCAATCCTAGCCTACAAGAATATGCAGGGGACTTTGAATAACTTCTTCAAGCTGATGGCGAACCCCAACATTGACTAGCTCTTTCCCCAGGGTCTTGGAATTTCCTGAAGTAACATGAGAAATGAGATAGTTGGTGAGGCTTTACCAGACTGACCGTTCGAAAGGTCAACGATGCCTTTCAACTAAATTGTTGATGACTTGTGTTACATTTAGTAAAAGCACCGATACGTGAAAGCTTTTTGGTGTCTTATTTTCTATATATTTTTAGTGGCTTATATTCTTGTATGTTTTTGATAGTTCAGCATAGAGATTTTTTATGAATAAGAAGCTTGTTGAATGTCAGTTTTTTATTTATTTATTATTTATTTTTTTTTTTTGAGTTCTGGCAGGATTTATATTTGAGATAAAGATTCGCGTATATTATTATATTCATACAATTGGTTATTTAAAGTAGCACAGTCTCAACTTTGTTGTAATAAGCATAGACTTAGTTTTATACATATAAATGCGGAATGTCTGATTAATATTTTATTTCAGATGTTTTGAAAGTAATAACACAATGTCGTGAGCGTGATTATTTCCTAAGCATGACTGTATTGCAATTTCTGATTTGCTCTTACGTTACGACAGTTTGTAGAAATATTTTGTTCGTGAAAACGAGAACACGCTCGAATAAGGCGCAGTTGGGGCGCCATTTCCAACTCATTTTTTTTTTTTTTTTTTTTTTTTTTTTTTTTTTTTTTTTTTTTTTACTGGTTCCAGATAATGTTGTAAGGTCTGTTTCTCAATCCATTCCGCGCCGAATTGGGAATGTTAATATTCTTTGCGGGGTGGGGGAAATTCCTAAGAAGCCACAGGTTATCCGACGAAAGTAAAACTGAGATAACGAAATAAGAAAAGTGAAAGGCAAAGCTCATTAGATTAGGATTACAAGCGTTTTGGGGATAATTATTTAGTGGTTTTGTGGAGCAGTGCAGCTGCTTGACGTATGTTTCCGTCCTGGTTAATTCGTTGTCACAGCATTTTTAGAAACAAAATGAATTAGATTCTTGGTGTGGCTTTGCAATATAACATGAATCTTTATAGCAATTCCGGTAACATGGGAAACTAGTAATCATCATCCGCTTTTGCTGAGGAATTAGCAACTATTAGTTATCATTATATAGTAATTTAGATGTGGAAATATCAGGAATACGAATATTGCTATGGATGTAGCAATAATCTATTAAACTTGTTTCACAAGTTTCTGAGATTAAAGCTAACAAAAATGTCCTTAGTCATTTTGACGCTGTAGCCTGTCGAAATATTCTCAGCTTACCTTGGCATTAGAAACTTTGGATTCTTTATACTTATGGCCGTGGCACTACAAGATTCAGACGATAATATTAGTCACTGCAAGATCAGAACTGCCGATCCCGCTACCTCCATCCACCCTATTATATTAGGATAATGGGCAGAAGGGAAATCAATGTAAAAACAAAACGAAGCATTTGGTTTGTAGGGGTCGTTGAAGAGTCTTATGCAATTTTCGGGAGGGAAGGGTTAGGTCCTAAGGTGGCTGGTGAGAGCCTCATTATCCCAGGTTTCTGAGGTTCCTAATTGTTCCTGTGACTCCTGGAATGTCTAATTAGGCGCCCACGACCTTTTGCGTCGTCTTCCTTTAATCCTCTGTCGGATTTTTGCCTCTTCGTTTCTACACTTCGTGGAAGTCAAGACCTTTTTAAGGCCCTTGACTTCGTTAAAAACCTTTCGGTCTAACCGGTGGTTCTGTCCATAACAGTTTTGCCTCATTAGAGGCGATTTCTGATATTCAGGAACTGTTTTCATTATTAATTGACGCCCTAATGGAGTTTTGGAGATTGCAAGAAATTCTCTTGCATGTTTTAAGTTTTAATTCTCCAACGATTACCGTCTTAGCAAACAATGAGCATGTGTGTTTTATCTCTTTATTCTTAAATTACATGCAAGAAAGTAAATCCTGGTTTAGGCGGTCTAGAGTAATAAATTCTCAAAACTTTCCCTCTTTAATCCGACTTTTCTAAGGGAGTATTTTTTGGTGAGTTGCAGCACTGATTACGTAGTTTTTACTTTTTCTTTTTTCTTTTTGTTGTCCCGATTTCATGAAATTATCAGGAATCATCAGTAGTATACACCACCTTTAAGATTAAGGCTGTAATCATGCTTATTTTGATGAAGTCACTGTCGATAATATATCAGTTTGACTGTAGACATAAGTGGCTAAAGGTTAACCTACCATTCTGTAACAGGAATAAAGTGGAAGATCAAGAAATGCAGATAATTATTATCAATATTATTTTTCATGAGATAGCAACAAACAACTTATTAATCCTTCAAGAGTTAGCATTTTCTTTTCTAAATTTAGAACATAGGGAACACAATTCACTGCCTTCTTATGCCGTGGTTGAATATATTATATTAAACCTGAATTATATGTATCTAACTTGACACGAGAACCAAATGTCACTGCACTTTTATCTTGCTCTCTTCCTTTTTGCCCTATGTGGCCATAGCAAAGGTGTCATTCTTATTATTATTAAATATTATACTGTAGAACAGTTAACGAGAACCGATCATTGGCTGTACCAGGGCTCGTCCAAAAAGTTCATAGATCATATATTTTAATTTATTTCTTTTTAAAAGTCATGTATTTGTGATGATTTTCTATGTATAAACCTGAGTTTCATATTTTCACTGGTACATATGCACATAATTTTGCATCACACCTACTAGTGAAATCATGCATATATATATATATGATATATATATATATATATATATATATATATATATATATATATATATATTAAATGTATAACTGGAATCATGAAAGTTTGGAACGTGATAAAGCCACAAAGGAAAAATGAGCACGGAGTGTCTGCAAGATCTTTCTGTTCAACGTCCTTTACTCAACAGACAAACTGACTTAACAGAGAAAATTGAGAGTACAGGAAAGGTCGTACAACTGACAGATAGGGATTATGAGGAGATTAGTACCTAGAATCCAATGCATCTGGAGAATGAGTAACCTTTCCAAACAAGCATAAACATGGGTACATTTAAGAACAAAAAGATTTAAGTCAACTGTTCAGCACACAGGACAAGACAATTTAAAGGATTATACAGGGTGACAGCTGACCACATTCAGATCTTTGGTAAACAAAAAACTTATTCACAAAACATATTAAACATACATATACAAAAAAAATATCTCTATGGCAACTAATTTGTATTTAAGTCTGCAATTATATCTTTGAGGTCATTCTTAAAACTGTTACAAATACAAGGGTCTAAATGAAACAGGCCACGACTAATAATTAAAATTACAATGGGAAGTAAGTTGTATTATGGCAGATTCTAAAAGATTTCGTTATAAGGCATCTTTTGATCTTGCAGTTACTGAACTACCAATCCAATTTATCCGTGGTTGTTTTCACATTAATGAATGAATATTGCATTAGATGTTTGCCCAGTTTTGACAGAATATTTATGCTGTTTTAATCTTACTTCTAAGCCCTTACTCAACTGTCCGAGATAAAAAGAGGGGCAGTCCATACATGGAATTTTACATATTGTTTGCTTTACCCCTGGGCCATTTTTTATTAATGCTGTCAGCTGTTGCTCTGTGTAATCCTTTAATTGTCTTGTCCCTGTGTCTGAGCAGTTGGACTTCATCTTTTTGTTCTTACATTGTACCCATGTTTATGTTTGTTTGGAAAGGTCACTCATTCTCCAGATGCATTGGATTCTAGGTACTAATCTCCTCATAATCCCTATCTGTCAGTTATAGGACCTTTCCTGTACTCTCAATTTCTCATGCTAAGTCAGTTTGTCTGCTTGAGTAAAGGACGTTGAGTCGAAAGATCTTGCAGAAACTCCGTTTATTTTTCCTTTTGTGGCTTATACCTTTATTTATATTATATATATATATATATATATATATATATATATATATATATATATATATATATATATATATATATATATATATAATATATATATTGTATTATGCAGGTTTCATTGAACGGTAAATGACTGCGAACTTGAACTATTTGTTACCTGTTCTCTCCAGTGTTCTGTGTTATTACTTAGAGGATATATATAGGGTTTGTACTGACTGGGATTCCTTCCACAGTGAAATTACCAGAATAAAACAAACGATAACAAAAATAACGTTTCCTATGGAAGTAATAGATGAAACTGTAAAGAGTTTTTGAATAAAGTTACAAACTGACGAAGAAAACCAAAACCGGCAAATTAGCTTCTTTTTCCAGGCCAAATGTCAAATTGCTACAAAGTAGAAAGAAAATGCTGCGAAAAGATAGTTTCAAATCATGTAAAACTGGTTAATGAAAGTGGTAATGTCTGTCTCAGGATTTACTATAAAAATAAAAGATTACAAAGACCTATTCATTCGTAACCGGCCAGCTTTAGTGGAGTTCCAGACAGCCATCACGTGTATATCAGTATTCCTGCAATCGGAAGGATCTCATATCTCCACATACATTGAATATACCTCTTGAAGGTGTTGGAGAGAGATTTTCCCATGCACACTCATACAGAATCGTTAAAAAAAATTACCTTGTAATACTTTCATGGCGAAAACAAACCGGTAATGAAAAAGACAGCTTACCTGAAATGTGTTAAAAATAAAAATGCGCAGTAACAACTTTGTGGATAGCTTGAGGATGACAGAAACCATCTTAATGAAGACATGAAACCTTCCTTATTAAACCTTAAGGACGAAGGTTTCCGAGGCCACTCAAAATTTAAGCACAGGAACTAATTTATTTTATTTCATTATCTTAAGGGAAGTGTGAACATGTTCTAGTTTTATATATATATATATATATATATATATATATATATATATATATATATATATATATATATATATATATATATATATATATGTATATATATATATATAAAGTACATATATAAACGTATGTTAGTTCTTTGTATAGTTGTTCCTAATTCTTTGTATAGTTGTTCCTTTGTTTTAATTAACCCTGGACAGCTGCCCCGTCTTTGACTCGTTGCATGTTAACACTAATTCCATGACAATTTTAATATTTTAAAAACAACCCTTGTTTACTTATTTATAATTGTTATGTTTGGCCATAAAATGATGGAAATATTTGAATCTGCCATGATTATGGACCAAGTACAGTCCGAAAGCTCTATATGGAAACGAAAATATAAGGAATTATCAAGAATTGGCTTTCTTTTATAATTATATATGTATATGTAGATATATATATATATATATATATATATAATACGTATATATATATATATATATATAGATATATATATATATTATATATATACGTATATATATATATATATATATATATATATATATATATATATCATATATATATATATATATATATATATATCTAATAAAAGGAGCCCATAAAAACACCAAAATGTAGAGAGAAAAGTACTATATTTCAGAGACTGCTGTCTCTCTCTTCAGGTATATGATGAGAAAAGTTTACAGAAAAGGTGGGGTATTTTATAACCAAGAGATTCGTCCACAAGTAAGCCAATTTAGGTCACCCCCGCTGATAATCTTCCTTTAATCTTCTTAAAGCGTTGGTTGAATGAACACTGCGTCGACGATGTCCGATGTCCAATTCCCTTTTGAGATGTTCATTACCTGCTTCTCTTTTATTAAGGCCGATTCCATCATTTGACTCTTGTACCGGCAGTTTGCTGCTATAAAATTACACGTGACATATTCCCTTCCAGTTTATTCTATGGTTATGTTCATTATATGGTTTGAAAATAGCCGAGTTCTGTTGTCCATACCTAACTGACCGTTTGTGTTGTATTAATCTCTGGGGAAGTGATTTACCTGTAAATCCGATGTAAGATTGGTCACAGTCCTGGAATTTTGTTGTCTGTTTCCCATTCAACAAAATTCCTTTTCTTGATGTTTTAATAATCAGAGACGACAGAATACAAATTTACCATATACAGAAACCAACGTTCTCACTTTCATATATTCACTACTTTAGCTATCATGACAATAATATCAGATAGGTTTGTAGCTAGTCACCTATTTTTTAAGAGCCTTACGAATTTGTTCCCCAGATTTCCTGGAAAAAGAATTTGAACTAATTCGCAAGCAACTTTCATCTTTAAAGTATCCTGACCATATAATTGAGAAAGAATTCAAAAAGCAAACGTAATTTTTCTACCGACCCCCTAAAGACAAGACCAGAGACACACCCAACAATAAAATAAAAATTCCCCACCTGGAGACGATTAAGAGAGTAACTCACACCCTTGGAATCCAACCCTTTTTTGCATTTACCGACCCAAATACCTTAGCCAAATCCCTGATTAACGTCCACAAAAGACATCGCCCAAGACTCTGGGGTATATGAGATCCCATGCCAGGACTGTGACCATCTTACATCGGATTTACAGGTAAATCACTTCCCCAGAGATTAATACAACACAAACGGTCAGTTAGGTATGGACAACAGAACTCGGCTATTTTCAACCATATAAATGAACATAACCATAGAATAAACTGGAATATGTCACGTGTAATTTATAGCAGCACTGCCGGTACAAAGAAGTCAATGATGGATCGCCTTATAAAAGAGAAGCAGGTAATGAACATCTCAAAAGGGAATTGGACCATCGGACATCGTCGACGCAGTGTTCATTCAACCAACGCTTAAGAAGATTAAAGGAAGATTATCAGCGGGGGTGGACCTAAATTAGCTTACTTGTGGACGAATCATCTTGGTGAAAATACCACCCCTTTTCTGTAAACTTTTCTCATTCATATAACCTGAAGAGAGAGACAGCAGTCTCTGAAATATAGTACTTTTCTCTTTACATTTTGGTGTTTTTATGGGCTCCTTTTATTAGATGGAATTCTGTTGTTACAGAACATTTTTACCAGGCATATATATATATATATATATATATATATATATATATATATATATATATATATATATATATATTGATATATTGATATATATAGATATCTATATATAATATATATATAATTATATATATATATATATATATATATATATATATATATATTTTGTTACACTAACAATATCAATATATTATATATATATATATATATATATATATATAATTATATATATATTATATATAGATATCTATATATATATCTATATCTATATATATAATCTATATATCTATCAATATATATATATATATATATTGTTACACACGATTTGTAAAGTGAGTGAACTTTTC
>NC_061093.1:4338868-4362441 GCF_015104395.2 Macrobrachium nipponense
AGTAGGAAGTCCCTTAAACCAACAAAACGGCGTCTAGAATGCCTATTTATTCAGGTATTGCATTTTTGAAAATAGAAATTCAAACGCAAAACGAAAATACAGAAGAATAAGAATTCTTGAGGTTTGAATAATCTGTTTTTTATCACCAGCAAGGTAACAGAATATGAAAGTAGATTATTGTCATTCGCTTAATGTAATTCGAGATATTTCTTATAAGGTTGAAACGTCGACTTCAGTGGGCAGAAATAAATGACCCGCTTTTTAAAAATGGAACGACAATGTGTTATTCACACTATACACCTTCAGTTTTTCATTATCGCCTCAATATATCCCGCAGGTCTTCACAACTTTTCTAGCGTGAATTCCTGATAGCAACTGAGAATAAAAAGTGGAGAGATGAAAGTTTTGATAGATAAAAAAAGGGAAATGTTGGTAGCCCTGGAGGATGTATTACGCGGAGAGCTGGAAACCGTGTGGAGTCGCGGTCGAATCCGTTTTGGTTCAGTTAATCTCCTGACACTTTGCTTCGGGGAGGGAGGGAGGGGGTACGTGAAATCAAGGACTGCTAGGGTGTCCAAGGGCCACCGAGATACGGTCCGTTAGGAGAAATGGAGTGGGCTGCATGAGGATGTTTATTTGAGTGATGGAATTCGTTTTACCGGAAGGAAGTGAATTTGTTCAGACAAGTTACTATGGTTCTCTGTCATCTATTGATTTTTTTATGATCTCTAAAAATTCGGGTCTCCTACTCAAAGAATTTTAATATGGCCAGCACTTTTCAATATGTCCGCTAGTTTCGATTTCTGACACTGAATAAATCATTGTTAAAATAAATACATCAATCATTATTCAAATAATGCTTTGCTTGGTAGAATAGTTACTTGAAAATTCCACCAGAGATTCTACTACTTATATATACCATTGTGATACAGATGTGTGTAAAATGCCGCCATGAACATTTTGCTTGATAACTCTGCAACTAAGAAAGATAGACAAAATTTTTATGCCTACATTTAAGAGGTCAGAGAATGTGTTTCTAGCATTGCTATTGGCCTTTATCAATATTACATCTTGGAAAGAGACTCCATATTGCTACTGAAAAGTATTAAGCAACAAAGACCATAATGGAGTATGATAACAAAATATAGATCTATGTTCGAGCACTGTCTCAATGTCTTTTATTTAAGCCTGAAATAAATGCAATATTTTAAAGATGCATGGTTTCACCCTTTAGTGTGACAAAATTATGATTCAGATTGTACTATCTGAAGCATCATTGGCAACATTATAGTTCACCTCCCATTATGGTGCTGGAATACCAAAATGCTGGTCTCATGAAAGACGCAGTACAACCCCTTTCTCAGACAGGTGGACAGACTATACCCTTTTCCACTTGCTTAGGTGAAGTGGCATCTCCTATCAGGCTGATATCTCCAGCACCCTGTCATAGGAAAATGCTCATGACGTGATTATGAAGCATTTCTACCAAGTTTCTCTTCCTAATTTTGGCATAGATAGCCATACCCATGAACACTGGAAAAAGGAATTTCCATATCCTTTGAGTGTGTGTGTTCACTTTACCTCCTTCCTTCTGTTTTGAGAAGCGGTTCCACTGCAGGAGCTGAGCAATAGCCAGGGGTGACCTTGATAGTCCAAACCTTAGCTGTGACTTTGTCTGCTCCCCCTTCAACCATACTAGTGTACTGGAGCAGACTTTGAGGTATGGCATCATTGATGCCTCCTTCATCAAAGGTGCCGTCAAACTTGGACTGATGATCTAGAATATGCTTCTTCAGTATCTTTGCTGCTTTAGTAATCACAACTGTATCTGAGTAGTCAGATGCCTGAGATATGGTAAAAGCAACATCTTTCTGCAAGGCAAGTAGCACACTTCTTCCTTTCATATGTGCTTCTAATTCATTCAGGGATTTCTGCTAACAATTTAATCTTGTTCTTTATAATTGGGATATGTCTGCAGAGGAAATATGGGAGGACCATCTGAACTCAAGCTGGTTTCATTGATATAATTAACCAGCTCTGATAGAAACTAGTGGATATACATCTGGCTGATCACTGTGACATTGTTCTTTATCAAGATTTCTTACATGTGACTTCTTTCCCTATTGTCAAACCCAGTGAGACATACAAGGTGGGGTATTTCGGCTCTAGTGGAATTGCATCACCTGCCCCTAGTTTTTACCAATAATTTTACCATCATTAATTGTCGAAGATCTAATGCGGTGCCAAACTTTCACAAAAAGTGCTTGCTTTACTGTCATGACCCATTCAGCGCTGTTTAGCATGTTTTTCCTGTGGTTTCACTACCTTTATCTGTAGCTCTATTCTTTCCTGCATGATCAAGTTTGCTTTATTAAACATGACCATACAGCTCTTGTGGTATTTTGCCATGTTTTGTCGTAGTGTTGCCTTGTTGCGTCCAAGTTAAGCAGCATTTCACCAATCTCATGGAACAATGATACATTGGTTGAAATCATTACATACCCATCATGTTCAGGATTATGATGTACAGAGGCCAGGTTGTTACACCAATTTTCCTGTCTTCCTGGCAAAGACAACGTTTGCCATAGTCAGTCATCCTTTTGCCTGTGATTGAATTTACAACTTGCCATTACGAGCTCTTGACTAAGACAGAGTGGCTATCCTTTTACCACCTTAATCTGATATTGTACATTGATGCATGGGATACAACTAGGTCCAGTCACCCTATTCCCAGCTTGACCTTCCATTCATCCATTACCATATAAGTCCCGTGTGATCTGGTACAACCATCCAGCGCTTAACTTCAACCTTGGCTCGGCTGTCCTAACTATTCTTGGTTTTTTTTCCAGTCTGTCCACCGGACTGTGGCGTTTGTGTATGGTAACACTGCGTCCCGGGTTTTAAATAGTTGCATTCAGGCCTACATTCATCAATAATAACATTATCCTATTTTGAATTTAACACAAACTTTCCAGTTACATATGTACACCCAGATATTCTGTTATCTACCTAAAACTTACACTTAGCGAACCTATCTAAAGCCCGGACGCAGTGTTACCATACGCAAACACCACAGGCGGGTGGCCGGACAGATGGAAAAAAAAACAGAGTATAGATTTATCAAATAAATATACAGTACTTTCTACCAGCTAATTGATATGGGGCTATTAGACAGCATTTGGGACACTAAACTACTAAACTTCTCTAAAGGAGAACTAGATACAACCGTAAGTGAAGAAAAATTAACTGACCCTATCTGACCCCATTCTGAGTTTACACTGTTGTAAGTCTCCAGTGTGCCGTGGTTGTGCGCTGACATAACGCTCTTATGAAATAAAACTATAAGATCAAACCACCACTTAAATTATTATATAGACTTGCAAACTATTATATTGAACAGGGAGACATTTTCCCATGCCTACTAAATCCTGAGACACAATTATTTAAGGTTTTTGGTTAACCATGCTGGATGCCATCTCTCTTTACTTATACTATATGAAATCTTTAAACAGAAATTCATTTTACTATTGCCCCCGGTGACTGTTTAAAATGCGTATAACCAAAGCACATGCAAATAAAACATGACCATGGAGCGCATGAGTCCCATGTTAAAATCTTGACTAACGCCCTACTTTGAAAAAACGGCCAGTGATTTTGGAATTTTGATTGGACACTAATTTTTCAAAAATTGACCCATGGGTATGATTAGATACCAAATTTAATCCTTGTATTATTAACTGAAGTTATTGTAGTGAAAAATGATCGTATTCTGCTGCTTATAATGCTCAAAAATCGTTCATGCACTTCACGACTGGGAATCTGTGTTCACAATTCAGGGGGTAAATTTCTCTCGCCAATTTTCTTTTTATTCAAGTCGCTCAATACCTTCACCCCTTAGCGCCTTCCCAACACACACACACACACACACACACACACACACATGCATCTTGTATCCTGTCCGTTTCGTTTCGCCCTAAAAAAAAAATGCAGCGTAAGTTGAAAACTGCAAAATGGGTCGCCCGTCGATTCAGCAAGAACGAAGGAAGATCTTCAAACTTCACTTCCTCCTCCTCCTCCTCCTTCCTCCTATTCCCTCCTCTTGTTCCCTCCCATCATCATTTCTCTTTTGCCACTCCATTTTCCGACTCCGCACTATCTCAGTTTTCGAGCATCTCTTCATGATGGCAATGATATAGCCTCTCGGTTCCGTCTCTCTTTTTCTCTCATGACATTATGACCCCGGGGAGGAATTAGGATGGTTTGTGCCGAGATTTTTATCTGGTCAACCAGCCGTTACTTTGTGGCTTTTTATTTTTTGTTGCTCTCTCTCTCCGCTTCGCTTCGATTAGTATCTCGGGATTCGCTTGAACGCATTTGTCCCTTTTCTTCCAGGTCGCACTAAACTGATTCTCTCTCTCTCTCTCTCTCTCTCTCTCTCTCTCTCTCTCTCTCTATATATATATATATATATATATATATAGTATATATATATATATATATATATATATATATATATATATATATATATTATAATATATTATATATATAATATATATATATATATATATATATATATATATATATATATATATATATATGTGTGTGTGTGTGTATGTATGTATGTATGTATGTATATATTGTGTGTGTTTGTGTTTTTATCAGCACAGTCTGTCCCCTTATGAAAACACGACAAATGTCCAGTAACGACGAAGCAAACAGCTCTCTCATTACGGTTTACATGAGAGAGAGCGAGAGAGAGAGAGAGAGAGAGAGAGAGAGAGAGAGAGAGAGAGGAGGGGGGGGGGTGGGGGGGGGGGGGTTAGTGGGGTAAGAGCAAAGGTCGAGACGGCCCCATTAGCTAATGTTTATTTTTACCTGATTAAGTAGCGGGGAATTTTCAGGTTGAAAAGAAGCAGAGATTGAATGCTGATGTGAATTTTGCTCTTTTCCCCGACAACTGGAATACGGAGGAAGAGCAGTTTGGGTTAGATTTGTTTTATATTGTTTTACGATGCTTTTTCTTGTGGTTAACGAATCTTTTTCTATCACAAGGCTGTTGCAATAATTGCTGGGTGATCATTGCAAAAAACCAGGGTGATCATTTTGACTCTGTTCTGAGCTCCATAACCGATCAAAGCTACCGAAGGAGAAGTAGAGAGCCTCCCTACTGATAAGACTCGTGTTCATTCCACCGATCGTGTTGCACCAGCTTACATCATGTTTTGCCCGCCCCAGCAAATTTACCCAACAATAAATGACCTTGTTTTGATGGCTTCTTTTATAGAAGCTTTCAAGTTTTGTAACGCAGCCATTTACATGGTGCCTGCTGCATTATTCACGGAGTACAGAATTCAGTTTTTCCCAGAATCCCTGCTCTAATTGCGCTTCATGCCACTGATCCAAAATAAGCCAGCAGATACAGCTAATTGAGTCATCTGTTGTCGGATTTCAGTCTGAGGCTTTTCCCATTTCTCACACACTTCAAATTACCTGTCCGATTTAAGCCAATCACGCATTAGACACTGGAATTTATTTTCTCAATGCTTTGTCGATGCGAGAAAAACATTTGACGGGGTAAACACGTGAAATTATGCTTGACAACAGTACATCCTTATATTTAGTCAATATTTGACATTGCTTGTTCGCCACACAGCAATATTGCATCATTAAGGATTTTTTATCATTAAGGGTGACATATTTGTTTGTGCAATTCAACTTCTCCAACGAATTTATAGAAGAAAATGATTAAAGAACCCCGATTTCGTCAGAAAATGATCGAAGAACCCGGTTTCTTCAGAAATTGATCATAGGACCCCGGTTTCGTGTTAGAAATCGTCACCCCCCCCCTCCCCCCCCCCCCCCCCCCCCCCCCCCCCCCAATCAGCTCAGGCAAAACCTCCTAGTCCGAACTTAACGTCCTTTTCTGGTTATATCGCCGTTTCGGCACTGCGACGTTTCACTTCATGATTATGAATAATTGTGTCCCAGCGAATGTTGTTTTATTTTTTTTTTTTTTTTAATTAGTCGGATATCGCTGTTTAATCTGTACATAGATGCCATGATTATTAAACTGAGCTCATTCCTATCGGATTTACTGTTAACAGAATGACAGACAACCTCGGTTACGTCGGTTACATGGTTCTAATATTTCCATCAGTGCAAGGTCTCCAGCGACTAACTAATCGATACGCCCCATAAGTTTTGGAGATTGATTTGACATAATATACAGCAGAACTAAGACTCAATGCATGGCACTGCTCAGTAGATCGCTCGAACACACTGAAGAGCCACAAATACTCCTTTGGAATTATCGTCTGGAATTTATGCTCGAGATTCCCGTATTTGGCGCACATTATGATGGATGACCTAGAACAGTGGTTCTTATCCTGGGGGGCACGCCCCTCAGCAATTTCCAGGGGAGGCGCGAGCCCTAGGAAAAATAAGAAAAAATTGTGTAATTATATTCGTTATTCTCTCAACAAGAGTGAGGAACTAATATTTAGAAGTTTATGAAAAAATATGCAAAAGTATCGCCATATAACGTTACTTTCCTAGAGTCTACTACTCTAGTTAGGCTCGTTGGCTTACAATGTTTTTTGTAACTATTGACCTCCTTCCCTATTGCTCGAAACCCCTTCTTTTCTTTTTCGAGTCTAGGGAGGAATTTTACTCACATATGCAAGGGGGTGTTGGGGCGTGGAAGGAAGGACCGACTCTTAGAGGGGCGTGGTCATATAAAGGTTGAGAACCACTGACCTAAAAGATAAGGCCTGCATAGAACAAGAGCAATGTAATTTGTATGCGATTGTCAACGTGATTGCAAGGAGAGCTGGCTTCTGTACCAAGAACACTTTAATGGAATTGATGAGGATAAATCTGTATTCAACGGAATATATTATCCTCAAAATTTAGAGCAATTTGTCAATGGATTTTTCTGAAAAGGATGTCGGGGGAAGGGGAGCTATCATTGCTGCTGTACTCGACGGTGAAGTTGAGTGCGCTGTGCCGCAGGAACTGCTGTTGAAGGGCTTCTACCTCATCCTCAGAGTCAGCTTGCACAAAGATGTCATCGATATAGCGTCAGTATGTGCGGGGACATCTATGTTGCGAGAAGATCCTTACCTCCACTTCTCCCATGTAGAAGTTAGCGAAGAGGACTCCTAAGGGTGGGGGACCCCATCGCTACGCCCGTCCTTTTAGCAGTACATTTGTCCTCGGTGGGTGGTGAAAGGGGCTCTCTTCATACAGATATCCAGCAGGGTTCTTAACAAGTATTCTGGGATGTTCGGGGGTCTCATATTGGGATTCCTATATACCCACTCCATGATGATCCCTATCGTATCGTTGACTGGGACGTTGGTGAATAGGGAATCAACATCTAAGGATGCCATGGTTCCCGCAACGGAGGAGTCGCGGATCTTCTCCAAAAATTTCACGATGTTTGAGGCAGTACCTGGAGGGGATAATGGACTGAGAATTTTATTAAGCCATTTGGCCAGGGCGTAAGTCGGGGCGGGCATTTGGCTGATGATCGGTCTTAAGGGGTTGCCTTCCTTGTAGGCCTCCGCCCATCCAAGGTGACTACAGCCTCGGCTACCTATACGGGAACGTGAAGACTCACAAGGAAGGCAACCCCTTACAACCGATCATCAGCCAAACGCCCTGGCCAAACGGCTTAATAAAGCACATTATCAGAATAATACCAGGGGTGACTCACTCAGTAGAAGCCAATCAAGAGGCTCCTAGTGATACCCCCTGCCTGAGAAGGTCTGCAAGACTCGTAACGCACGGCATATGAGTCACCTTCCCAGGAACAAATGAAAACTCGACTTGCCGGAGAGGTTCTCTATACGTACTCGAGAGCCCGCAACAGCACGATTTAAGAAGGACTCGCCACTCGAATTCAGTCCCTTAGCAGTCATCGCTTGATAATGTCCTGCAGATCCGGAAGAAACGTCGCGTTGGAGAGAGAGAGAGAGAGAGAGAGAGAGAATTGTTTAAGCAATAATAAACCAAATGACTCAAACCGAATTTTACCATGCCCTTTGGTGCATTGCTCGCCAGTATAAGCAACAACGAGAAAGCCGTCATCAGAAAAATAGAGAGACTCTCTACAAGATTAATAGTGCTGAAGCAGCAATCATTTTTAGCAATACATTATTATTATTATTATTATTATTATTATTATTATTATTATTATTATTATTATTATTATTATTATTATTATTATTATTGTTCAGAAGATGAACTTTAAAATATTCTGCTTTGTACTAGACAGTGCATAATGATCGGCAATTATAGGTTTATTTAATAAAAACTGAGGAAATTACAGCTCAAAAAAAAACTGCTTGCTTTACCATATAGTCATAACTTCAAAGATATTCCTTGTCTCTTCAAGTACTCTAGGATTAATGGAACATTTTGAACAATACTTCAATTATACTACGATAAATCAAGCAGTTGAAAAGACTTCCTGTAACAAATTAAAGGATGTGGCAATTTTTTTACTGGTCAAACTAGAAAATCATTGGAAAAAGAATAGAGCAGAAATAAAAGTTTCCAAGTTGTGCACAGGAAAACATAACATAGCCCTTTTCATTAATGTCAATAAAGCAATCATGCCATAAATTAAACATGGCTGCAGAGATAGTTTATTTGAATGATATATGGTAAGTGAAATAAATCCAATCTTATGAAAGGAAGCTTTTACATCTATGTTCTTTTTACGGCTGCTGAAGAACGTGAATGAGTTCGTGCCAGCGCAAGGCTGGTTGACTTTTAGTAGTAGAGTAGTAGTTGTAGTAGTAGTAGTAGTAGTAGTAGTAGTAGTAGTATATGTTCTCCTTGTAAGATTATTTCGTGAGAATATTAACATATAAAAATTTTAAGGAGGGCAGTTTACCTTGTCTACAGCCTGGAGGGCTCATCTGTAGAGACTATAGGGTAAACAAGATTGTCAGTGGAACTGTAACCTCAGGTGCTGATGAATTCGATGCTCCGCCCTCTTGTATTGTACCCTTATCAGGTGTCCATCTTTTCCCAACTTTGTGTATTTGTGATTGGTTTGTAATATCACTCCAGCATGTATATACTGTAAAACATCTACAGGATATCTTAGAAAACTAAAGGCGAAATTAAGTAATGCATACGAGGAGTTTAGATCATGGTAGTGGTGACGCTATCTTAGGACTAGAATCTATTCTCAAGATGTATAAGAACTCTTTCTTATTTGAGATTTTCCTGTTTGCAATGAACTGGGAATCGTAAAGAAAGATATAAACAATTGATGGGAAACTAGACAAGCGGTCCTCGTGCTGTAGCTGCGACAGAATTGCGAACTAAATATAACATAAGATTCTTCATCGTTCTGTTTGAACTCTTGGTGAAGGTGCGAGAATTTAATTCCGAACAAGCTAGATAAGTTAGCATTCATAGACAGATTGCCTTTGATAAGAAATCCTTATTTTTGTTTATGGTATTTGTTGTTTCATATCATTTATACTGGGAAATTTCTCCATTTAGAATATTTGATTTTTCTTTTTTCTTTTCAGCACTGTAAACAAAAATGTATTTAGTTTTTCCTTGCGTTGTCCTGCCCACTTATTTGTATACAAAGTGACTAGTTTCATTTGCCATCTCAGTTATATGAACGACACACATATAGTTTTGGTTTAGAAGATAGGTGCGATGTTTATGAATAACTTAATTACCTGCTCATTATTTAGGACACTATGTTCTGAAGTTGACAAATTACTATCAGGGTTGCTTTCGTTCAAAGAGAGAATCCATTCACGGGAGACTTGTGACTTTATATCAAACCCGAAAAGGTTTTCTATTATACCAGATCAGAAAAAAAACATTGTATCAAGTATAACACCCACAAACGTATAGTCTGGGAAAAAAAAAGTTTGTATCCACACTGATAGGGACATGTCTTTAAACACACGTCATGAAAATGCTAGATAAGCGTATCAAACAAACCCGGGTTAAATACGAGTCGCCGACTTGTATTCGACATAGTTACTGTCGTGTATGAATGAGATTTAACTGTTAGTGTCTCTCACTGCTATCTTCTCTCAAATTCGAATTAATGGAGAGACTTCGCCAACCCCGAAGACTGTTTTTCGCTTTTTTTTTTTTTTTTTTTTTTTTTTTGTTTTTTTTTTTTTTTTTTTTTTTTTTTTGTATGGTGTTTTTACGTTACATGGAACCAGTAGTTATTCAGCAACGGGGCAACGGACCAACGGCTTACGTGACTTCCGAACCACGTCGAGAGTGAACTTCTATCACTTGAATACACATCTCTCACTCCTCAATGGAATGGCCGAGAATCGAACCGCGACCACCGAGGTGAGAAGCAAACACCAAACCAACCACGCCACTGAGGCGCTCCGTTTCGCCTTTGGGAAGGATATGAGAATTCCTTACGCAAGCCTACGGATGTAGGCTGCATATTTCTTTATAAGGAGACGGCGGTGGGAAGGTAACAAGACTACGGTATTTTTAAAAGTGAAAGTATATTATGTAGTCTGTAGTAGCAAAGAATAAATTGAGATTCTCGCGATCAAAATTCCTCAAGTTCTCTCCACGATCTCGTCTTTCTGGTACACGTCACCCTCGCCTCGCTTTTTTGAAAGGCAAGATAAAAAAAATGGATTATTTTTATTTTTAACTTTTTAGGCTCCCATTCGTTTTTAAGTTTAATATAAAATGACGTTTTCCGTTTTTATTATTATTATTATTATTATTATTATTATTATTATTATTATTATTATTGCTGTTTTTGCTTTGCTGCGTCAAGAGACTGTAGGAGACTGCATTATATATGTGTACAGAGGACAAACTCGTCCACATTCCACTAAGAAAAATTACCTCCGCCCTCAGGCAGAGAAGAGCTGGATGTATAAACATATCATTGGCTTGTTAAGTCGGAGTTCAGCCTCCGCATGAATAGGGACGTCTGATGATAGCTGGAGTTTGATAACATTTTCCTCTCATAAGTGGGTGTAGGGTAAACGACCTATAATGACATGCTTCAGTCCCCCCCCCCCCCCCCCCCCCCCCCAGTCCCCCCCAACTCCATCCTCTTACCTTACTACCACTCCCCTCCCTCTGCCGAAATGTCAATATACTTCCTCCATGTATATATATCCATCCAGGGAGACACACACGTCAGCGCCCAATGTGAAAGGAAATGGAGATAACGACGTCATGCTCAACAATTTTGAAACATTAGACCAACAAACGCCGTAATGAAAATTGTCACCTTGTCAGTGCTGCTCTTGTGCCTGGAAATGGCGTTGGAAGAGAGAGACCAGGGACACTCATGCATTAGGCCAATTATATATATATATTAATATATATATATACTATATATATATATATATATATATATATATATATATATATATATGTATATAGATATATATATATATATATATATATATATATATATATATATATAATATATATATATAGATGTAGATATAGATATAGATATAGATATAGATATAGATATAGATATATATAGATATATATAGATATAGATATAGATATAGATATAGATATATATATATATATAATATATATATATATATATATATATATATATATATATATATATATATGGCATTAAGATACAAATTTCCTTACATATCCAATCCGCTCTATCTCGGAGTTAATATATTTTTATATATGTTAACCGAAGGGGAATTTTTTTTTCTTTTTTTTTGGGTTGGAAATAATTTCGTCCTCTCGTGGATTCGAACGAGCGGACAGAACAGAAATCAGGACTTCAGTGAGGTTACCGACTCGGTAACATCACTGTGTTCTCATTGAAAACAGACTAGTAAAAAGACAAATAGGAAGATGAAAGCTAGCTCCGGCAATAATGGCATAAAGAAACTGAAGATTTAGAAAGTAGATCAATTTCTATACGTTAATTAGAACTTCAATGTTAGTATTATTGGCCAGAGTATTTTATCCGGTATTATACCAGAAGAACAATTTTGTTCTATACAAAGGTAGATCAAGAATGAACAGCTATGTATTTGATGAGGGACACCATTTGGTATGCTGATGAACATAATAAGAAATAATCAATTACTAGGTTTCATTGCAGTCAAGATTTTGTTTGGAGAGCATACATAGATTTTCTGTGGAAATAACAGTTTGGCTTCTATTATTGTATTTGCCATGTACCAACTACTCAAATTATAACTTTGCAGTATATATTGCCTAATAAACGTAAAGTTGTTATTGTTGAATTTATGGATGATAATTGATTAGTGAGGAGGTAATCTAAATGGTAATTAAAGCGTGCAGCACAGGCCTGGGAGCGCCTCAGTGGCGCTGTCGGTATGGTGTTGGACCCTGCCACCTCGATGCCCGCGATGTTCGACTCTCGGGCATTCCATTGAGGCATCAGGGATGTGGATTTCTGGTGACAAAAGTTCACTCTCGACGAGGTCCGGAAGTCACGTTTAACTGTTGGCCCCGTCGCTGAATAACCACTGGTCCCATGCAACGTTAAAAACACCGTACAAACAAACAAACACGGGCCTGGGGACATAAAAATGCATGGTTATTACCTGGTTGGAGTCTTAAGGCCATCTTATCTACTATACCTTTTACCGACAAATCTTTGGAAATATTGTATATATTGATAACTAGTTTGGGATGCCGGTAAATGACTGACGTGCCGCATATTAAGTCATTCTTATCGACATCCATAATGCTATATGTTAATGTTTGCTTTAAAATGAAGTAATTACTTTTGAGGGTATATAGTTTTATAATTGTCAAGTACTCTTCACAAAAACGGGGAAAGTAATTTTAAGGGAAATAAATACAACCATGGTTTATTAACTGACAAGATTTTAGCTTTTTATCAGAAAATCTATAAAATCTTTAGTGTATTGTTCTAAGAAAAGTGAATGTGGGGCTTATTTCCAACTTGTTTCTCACCATGAAAGAAAAAAGAAACTATATGGGCATATTTGGAATGGAAAGTACAAACCCAAGTAAGCAAAATCTTTGTATAAAAAGGTTTTAAAAAAAGGAAGTGGTGTAGCTAGGTTCATTTTTAAATCGGCCACTAATAGTTGCAAGCATATCGATGCAAATTATTCCATCAGATGTGCATGTGTTCCAGTAGACTATAAATTATTGTAAAAATAGAATTGAGATACTTATTTCGTACCATGCATTTCTGTGTCAAACGCACCTACACCATACAGTGACCAAATAACTAACATAATCATTAATTGTTGCCATTAAAAGAGTTCCAGAGTATTAAAGTAAAGCATATATATGGTGTTTGAAAGTCTTATTTATAATGTTTGATAACTCCCGTAAACAGTTGTTGAGAGACGGCATCCCCGGTTTAACTGGAAGCTGAACAATACGAAGACAGAAAATGAGTGCTACACTTGAGGAACGTGGATAGAGAATGAGTCATTGGAAAATTAGTATTGAACTGTATCACAGTGGCGTGGTCGGTATGGTGTTGGCGTGCCACCTTGTTGGCCGCAAGGTTAGATTCTCGGGCGTTCCATTGAGGGGTGAAAGATGTGTATTTTTGGTAATAGAAGTTCACTCTCGACGTGGTTTGTAAGTCACGTAAAGCCGTTGGTCCCGTTGCTGAATAACCACTGGTTCCATGCAACGTAAAAACACTATACAAACAAACAATGCAAGATTGACACCTTTAGAGATGAGATTGTTAATATTATATAGAAAATTGTGTGTACGTATTTGAAACGTTAAGATAGATGTAACAGACGAAATATGCAGATATTGGGGAGAGCGAGAGAAAACAGGTAATTGAGGGGGGTGGGGGGGGGGGGGGGGGGGGGGGGCAGGGGGGGTTAGGGGGGCAGGGGGGAGGAGAGGGAGGAGTAAGGTACCTGGAAAGCGACTCCATAATTTCATTCCCATCGCCCGCAAGTAATTAGCTATAATAACCTCTGTCATTAACGGCGTAATAACATTATTCATTATCTCGTTCAAGTTCTAAAAGTTCTTAGAGTGAAGTAGGTTTATTAAATAGCGTCTGTCTGGTCTGGTCTTGCGCTAAATAATTTTCACAACAAATTCGCCACCCTGAGGCCAAGATGTGGTCATTTATGCAGAACTAAAGGGGGGAAAAATATCTGGAAATTAAGCTTCTCCGGATATGTTGACGTCCACTTGCTCATTCTTCATATTATTAGTAATTTTCGTAAACTGTGTTTTATTAAGTAACTGAAACTGTTGACATACGTGTTGTATGAAGCAGGTTTTTATTCGTTGCATATTAAACTAAATATTTCGGTGTTATGTGTATTCTTGCATATATGATATATATATATATATATAGATAAATTATATATAAACAAATAATAAAAAATATATGAAATAAATATAATAGCTTATATATGTAATAATTATTATTTATAGATTTATATATGTCGTATAGTATATATTAAACATTTATTTATATATACAACTATACATACATTAGATTACAGATCAAATATATAAGATACATACATATATGGTATTATATAGTATTAATATTTATTTTATATATACATATATAAGATAGGGTGTCTATATATTATGATATTAATTTATATTTATTATATATGTGTAGGGAATATATACAATTAGTTTATATATATATACACCAATATATATAACATATATGGTATATATTATATATATATTAATATACTATATAATATCTCTATTATTATATATTTATATATGTCTGTATATATATGTATGTAAATATGTAATATATATATATTAATATATATAAGATATATATAGATAATATAATATATTGAATATATGTCTGTATTTATAGATGTATGGTATACTAGATGTCATATAATGTATATATGTATAATATATATATATATAGTAATATAACACTAATGTATATTATTATAATATTATAAAAGGTTTTTTTGCCACTAAGGAAAAAATGAAAAAAAAGCGGCTTTTTCAATTTTTTCCTTCGTGGCAAAAAACCTTAAAACCTTTATTTATTACATAGCCATCACTTTTTATTTTTAATGAACGTTCGTGATCAAGTTAGTCGCATAATATATAATATATAGATATAAAGAACTATTATTACTATATATATAATTAGAATATAGATACATATTATATACCATATATATAGGTGTGCTATACATATATGACCATATATTATACAGTAGTGAATATATACATACATATTTGGATATAGCACATATATATATGTGTGTATACATATATACATATATATACATATTTTATATATATACATACATATGTTTATATATTACATATATATGCATATATATATGTATACATATAGATATATATATTAGATACATATATTATTATATACATACATCTATATATGTAGATATATACATATATTGTAATAATATATATATAATATATCTATATATATACATTCCATACATATATATCAAGGACATATTATATATATATATTATCAATAATATAATATATTATACTCTATACATATATACACACATAGTATGTATATATATATAAGGTTTTTTGCCACTAAGGAAAAAAATGAAAAGCGCTTTTTATTTTTTCCTTCGTGGCAAAAAACTTTATTTAATACATAGCATCACTTTTTAATATACTGGTCGGATTCAAGGGTTATTCGTATATATTATAATATATATATATATATGTTGATATTATATATACAGATTTCCTATACAATATATAGCTGTGTGTATAATATAGACATAATAAAGAACATATTAATATAATATACAATACAGATGGAGAGATATACATATATAATGTAGATATAATATATATTTATATACTAATACTACCTATATCTATGTATATATATACATATTATATTATATATATATATATATCTATATACACATATATATATTACATAAAATATATATATAGCTCTATAAATATATATCTATATATAATCTATATAACATATATAATATATATATGATACAATATATATATTACATAAATATAGTATAATATATATATTATATTATTATATATATATTCGACATATCTTATATATTATATAAATTATGATAATATAGATAAGATATATATTTTTTATTTTATAATTATATAATATATATATATCTATATGTGTGTGTGTGTGTGTGTGTGTGTGTGTGTGTGTGTGTGTATATATATATATATATATATATATATATATATATATATATATATATACATATATATATATATACATGCATACATATATATACAGACCATATATATATATATATATATATATATATATATATATATATATATATATATACATACATTATATATATATATATATATATTATATATATATATATATCTATATAAATATATCATACATAACAATATATAAACATAATATACATATATATATATATAAGGTATATAGCTATATATATATATATATATATATATATATATATACATATATGAGAGAGAGAGAGAGAGAGAGACGAGAGAGAGAGAGGAGAGAGAGAGAGAGAGACCTGTATTCCAAAGTTCCTTCAATAATTTACGATTAAGTAGGCGAATGATTGATGTCTATAAACTACCTTAGCACTTACATTCGGCGGATACTGAGAGCAAATACTGTACCTACCATTTTACAGTCATTTTATTTCTTTGTATTTCAAAGCTTTTGTTTTGCCGGGATTCAGGAGAATGTTCCTAGTTTGTACTGCTTAGAACAATGAAGTCTCGACTTTGTCACGATTGACGGTGCTACATACACAGCCAATCCTAAGTTGCTGTGGTCGATTTCCCTTTTCTTGAGCCATCAGTCCCCAAGCAGCTTGAAGGAGGAATAATGGCAAGCTCGGAGCCAGGCACCACCAACCCCACAAACCCACTTAAGCCGTCTATCTCCTAATCTCCCCCCCCCCCCCGCCCCGCCTCCCGCCATCCTGAACATCACCCCTTCCCCCTGTTCTCCAATTCATCACAGACCCCACCTTCCACCTTTCCCCCACCCCGCCCATTCCAAGATGCCACACTGTGCTTCACAGTAGAAGGGACAAGAAAAACTAATTTGCATATACTTCTTCGGCTGGTCTACTGGCTGGAAGGAAGGGATGGTATCGGGGGGAGGGGGGGTGGGCGGGGTAGGAGGTGTGGGTGTAGGCAGAGACGTTTTTGGGGACAGTTTATTGTTGGAGGAGGAGGAGGAGGAGGAGGAGGAAGAGAGAACTGGGGGCAATGGTTAGCTAAAGCAAAATGCTGCTGCTGTTGTGCTGTGAGGGCAAACCTTTCATCAGAGGGAGAATATTTTGTTCAAATACTTTAAATTGCTTCATACATGAAAGAGAATGGGATCGACAAATTTCAAGATGAGAGAGAGAGAGAGAGAGAGAGAGAGAGAGAGAGAGAGAGAGAGAGAGAGAACAGCATTGTTGTCAACATCAAAGAGAACAGTTTAAAAAAATCATTGGAGAAGTTCCATTTCAAGTGATAAATTCGCGGCAGCAAAGTAGAGAGACTCAAGTGAAAAGGCCATGCCAGCTTTAAGGCCTACGGAAAGACCCAGGAGAGAGAGAGAGAGAGAGGAGAGAGAGAGAGAGAGAGAGAGAGAGCGAGCCGAAAATAATAATATTGGGCTGTTAGCCTCATAAACCGAGTTCTTAAGTATCTATATGGTTGATGTAGCGCAGATATCTAGCCGAGTATGATGGTGATGGTCAAGGTTGGTAATAACGACTAGAGGAACGGATTTGTTTTTGTTCTTTTTAGTAAATAACTTAGGATATTGAAACACACTCTTGCAGGCATCAGAACTACAAAATTCTTTTGGTTATTATAGCGTATGGTGTCCCCCTTATCTGGACGATGTTAGGAAAGAAGCGACATTAATGAAAGCTTTTTAGTTACTTCAGTACTTCTGTGATCACTGAAGCAGGTTCTTGAGGGTATTCATTCGAATTTGTCTCTGCATGCACTTAATATATATATATATATATATATATATATATATATATATATATAATATATATATATATATAATATATATATTATGTGTGTGTGTGTGTGTGTGGATATATACATATGTATATATATATAATTATAATATATATGTATATTATATATATATATATATATATATATAAAGGTTTTTTGCCACGAAGGAAAAAATGAAAAAGCGAGATAGCCAAGTACTTGGCTATCTCGCTTTTTCATTTTTTCCTTCGTGGTCAAAAAACCTTTATTTATACATAGCATCACGTTCTATATACTTCGTGATCAAGTTATTCATAATATATATATATATATTATATATATATATATATTATATATTATATATATATATATATATATATATATATATATGTGTGTGTGTGTGTGTGTGTGTGTATTTAATATATATATATATATATATATATATATATATATATATATATATATATATATATATACATACATATATATATATATATATATATATATATATATATATATATATATATATATATATATATATATATATATATATATGAATAGCTTGATCAAGAAGTATATAAAAACGTGATGCTATGTATAAATAAAGGTAATACCAGGAAGGAAAATTGAAAGGCGAGAAAGCCAAGAACTTTCGGTCTAACACGACCCTTTACTTTTTGAAAGACAACACCTCATGAATATCACACTAGTCCCCTTAAAATGGTTCAGTTATGTAGGTGACATCTTAGTAGTCTTACCTGTTGGTATCTATGTAAATGATTTATTGTCTAATTTGAATAATTTAGTGCCATCCATGAAATTCACTGTTGAAATTGAAAAATAACAAGTGCATCCCTTTCTTAGGTTGCTAGGTGACCAATTGGTTCCTAGCCACGTGAAAATATCTAATCCTTCGGGCCAGCCCTAGGAGAGCTGTTAATCAGCTCAGTGGTCTGGTAAAACTAAGATATACTTTTTAACCATCTTAATATTAAAATTTCAATTTTTTTTTTTTCTATGTTCTTACGTTCTTTGTGTATCACGAGTCCACTATCTTGACCAAGATATAGAATACATCAAAAATATATCAACGACTATAGAATACTAAAAAAATAAAAAATATGAAACGATCTCTGCTACCCACCTCATATAATTGATTTATGTTATCAAAACGCTCACAACAAGTTTTATAGTGTTGCTAGTAATGAAAAAGAAAACCTCTAAAAATGTACTAGCTTGCCTTACTTTCGTGGATTTGAACCATAAAATCAATATTTAAATCGTTTAATGTTAATGCTGTAATCTCTTATAACAATACCGTTAAGATATGCTAATTAAGAATAGTCCCGTAACAAATAACATCATTTGCAAAATTCTTTGTAAGGATTTTTACGTCCGTCAGTCAAGTTAAAAATTTATGTGTACGTATTAAGCAGCATATGTATTCAGTTAGGACAGTGCCCAGACTTCAAAATGCAGCTGTTTATCCATCTGAGTGAAAAATCTCATTGTATTAATTGGGGCGATGCCTCTGTAATTGCTAGATCTAATGATTATGTTTCAAGAAATGTACTGGAATCAGCAATTATACAAATCACTAATAAAACAACCTAAATCTTAGTCTGAGATTGTACCACTTGGACCCATATATTTGTAAAATGTTTATGAAGGACCTTAAAATAAATGGACTACTAATTAATTAGTCCCACATGTATATAGTTATTATTCATCTCTCTCTCTCGCTCTCGCTCATACTCGCTATATTTATATCCTATTTTCGTCTTTTCACACAATTTTTGGAACATTTTTGTAAATTTCATGTTAACCAATACAAAATGTATTGTTTTTAAGATGAAAAATTTGCCTTTGCAAGGCACAGTGCCTAATCTCTAGTCTATTTTTCGGGATGTTACTAATTCGTTAATGCCTCCTTGTTTTTCAAAATGTACTGTTTTCTGGATGAATCATCTGTGCGTTCCTCCAAGGTGTGGCTGCTTAAACCTCTAATCTTGCCCTCAGGTCGTTTTTTCGTTTCTGTAGAGTGATTTGGACCTGATACTAATCTTGTAGTGTCAGTGTGGATATTAAGCCTACTTGCACTGTGTTTTTTGCTCTATATGATCAGCTGTGCCTAAGTAAAGGGTCGTGTTAGACCGAAAGTTCTTAGCTTTCTCGCCTTTCAATTTTCCTTCGTGGCATTACCTTTATTTATATATAATATATATATATATATATATATATATATATATATATATATATATATATATATATATATATATATATATTATATATATATATATATATAAAGTAAAGTATATATTATATATATATTGTATGTATATATATATATATATATATATATATATATATATATATATATATATAATATATATATATATATATATATATATATAATACATATATATATATATAATATATTAGATATATATATATATGTATATATATATAAAATATATTATATATAGTATATATATATATATATATATATATATATATATATATATATATATATACATATATAACATATATATATTATATATATATATATATATATATATATACTTTACATATATATATATATATATATATATATATATATATATATATATATGTATATATATTTTTTCATCATCATCATGGCTATCACTCGATTCGAGTATGAATGCTCTGGGATGTCGTTACTGATGTGTTCTTTGTGGCTAATGAGACCAATTCCTCGAGCCATATACTCTTGTCACAATTGGGGCATGTGTTGTTAGGTGGGAGTGGAGGCTGTGGATGGACCTGACGAGCTTGTCTTTGCAGCTCTACAATTTTCCAGATGCTGCTTTCTGTTCTCTTCATAATTTTAATTCCATCTTTCACTTTAACTCTCCAAGCAGATTGCTCCACTGCACTGGTCTCCTATGTTTTATAGTCAATGTCACATAGTTTTTAAGTTGTCTTTTAAGCTGTCTTTGAGTCTCTTCCTTGGTTTGCCAATATTTCGAGTCCCGTCACTTAGCTCTGAGTAAAAGAGCTGCTTAGGAAAACGGCTGTCTGCCATTCTGACAACATGCCCTGCCCATCTCAACTGGCTTTTATCATAATGGCCTCAATACTGAAGCAGTTGGCCTCTTCAAGAACACTTCCATTAGTGTGGCGGTCTTCCCAAGTTATTCTCAAGAAGTTTCGCAAGGATCACTGATGGAATTTCTCAAGGGCTTTAACATGGAGCCGGTAAGTTGTCAAGGGTAGGTAGGACTATTGCCTGATATACCTTTATTTTTTTGGTGTTAACAGGCAAGTCGTGATCATCAAAAATTTTCTTGAATAGTTTTCCAAAAGTGAGTTTAACAAATCTTAGGCGATGTTGAACTTCATCATCTATATTGGCGTTTGAAGATAGATGACTGCCCAGGTATGGGAAGCGGCCTACAGTTTCTAGAGATTCTCCATTAATTTCTATAGTAGGTGGAACTCTTATGGCTTCATTTGGGGGTGGCTGATACAATACTTGGTTTTCTGATGGTGATGTAAAGCCCAAGACAAGAGTAAGCATCTGCAAATGCATTCAATATCATTTTCAGTTTGAGCACAGACAGCATTGTCGTCTGCATACTGAAGCTCAAACAATAGCAGTAACATTTACTTTAGCTCTTGCCTTTAGCTGGTTGAGGTTGAATATTCCTCCATCTGTAATTGATGGAGATACCTGGAGGCAATTCATCTTGAATGAGTTTGCAAAACAACAGTTATATATATGGAAAACAAGGTAGGAGTAGCGACACAACCCTGTTTTACGCCTGACTTAACTTTGAAAGGTTCAGTAAAGCTACCATTAGCCATTACAGCCACCGACATATTATCATGTAGTAGCCTCAGGATCTTTATGAATTTCGGTGGGCTTCCATATCCAGATAGTATCTCCCAAAGCAGCTCACGGTTGACAGTCAAAAGCTTTAGTCAGGTCAATGAATCCCATATATAAAGGGTTTTTGTTGTTTTGACATTTTTTCTTGTAGCTGCCTCACCGAGAAAACTATGTTAGTTGTACCATGAGCAGGTCTGAAACCACACTGCGACCCTCAGGCAGGATCTTCTCAGCTAGAGGTGTTAGTCTTGTTGTAAGAATTCTTGCTAAGACTTTCCCAGCTACTGACAGGAGGGTTTTCCCTCTGTAATTTCCACAAACTGATCAGTCTCCTCTTTTCGCATACATTGTGTTGATAATTCCATCTATGAGGTCATTTGGAATTTCCTCATGCATCCAGATTTTTTCAGTTAGTTGGTGAAGTTGAGACGATGTAAGGTTGGTCCTCCATATTTATATGTTTCAGCCGGAATGTTGTCGGGTCCCGCAGCTTCTTTGTTCTTCGTAGAGTAGATAGCCAACTCCACTTTCTCTAGAGTTGGTAACATATCCAATGGGAGACAAGGGAGTTGTTGTAGTACATCCTCATCTATCAGAGGGTCTCCATTAGTAGTTCTTTAAAATGTTCTTTCCAACTAGACAGGATTTAATTATTGTTTTTAAGGAGTCGAGTGCCGTCTTGACTACGTAAGGGTGCTAGCCCATGGGAACTTGGAGCAAATATAGCTTTCATTCACTGAAAAGGCTTCTATTGTCATTTCTGTCAAAGAAGGATTGGAGCTCATTTGCTGTGTCTCTCAACCACTTGTTTTTCATTTTCCTTGTGGCATTCTGTATCTGAGCTTTTGCTGTGCGGTGTATTTTCTTCTTTGTTACAGACTTTGGGTCATTCATATGTTCAAATAGATATTTTCTGGCCTCTTGAATCGGATATTGGATAGCTACATCATTCTGATCAAACCAATCTTGATTTCGTATTTCTTCAGACCAACTGATTCTTACATGCGATTGGTGACAGAATCCTTAAAATAATTTACTCCAGTGATCAACAATATTGGGTGGATATTCCTGTTCTAGTTTATTAGCGAGACACTGCTGAAGTTCCAGCTTATTAGAGTCGTTCTTAAGTGAATCAGCGTTAAACTTCAGTCGCTTTAGTGCATGCGTGTTTCTCTTTTTAGTCAAGATCTTCATCCTAATACAAGAGTAAACCAGACGGTGGTCAATCCAGCAGTCTTCGGATCCTGTCACTGATCTTGTAAGTAATATATAATATATATATATATATATATATATATATATATATATATATATATATATATATATATATATATATATATATATATATATATATATATATATATATAATATAATACATATATATAAATACATATATATATGTATATATATATATATATATATATATATATATATATATATATATATATATATATATATATATATATATATATAGATATATATATATATACATATATATATACGTTATATATATATATATATATATATATATATATATATATATATATATATATTAATTTAAACGGCAATTGTATCTTAATTATTATTGTATATCACTGCAATAGTGTTTAGAAAAATTTAATTAAATAATCTGCGTGTTCCAAAGTCCAAACATACCAGTTAGCTATCTTGGTGAGGGTGAGTTAATGCCGACGCTAAGTACAATATCGCCCGC
>NC_061093.1:4362941-4365441 GCF_015104395.2 Macrobrachium nipponense
GCGGGCGATATTGTACTTAGCGTCGGCATTGACTCACCCTCACCAAGATAGCTAATTGGTAAGTTTGGACTTTGGAACACGCAGATTTTTTAATCAAATTTTTCTAAACACTATTGCAGTTGATATACAATATAGTTAAGATACAATTGCCGTTTAAATTGAATATATATATATATATATATATATATATATATATATATATATATATATATATATATATATATATATATATATATATATATATATATATATATATATATATAATATATATATATATATATATATATATATATATATATATATATATATATATATATATATATATATATATATATATATATATATATATATATATATATATATATATAATATATATATAATATATATATATATATATATATATATATATATATATATATATATATATATATATATATATATATATATATATCATTACAAGATCAGTGACAGGATCCGAAAAGACTGCTGGATTGACCACCGTCTGGTTTACTCTTGGTATTGAGGATGAAGATCTTGACTAAAAAGAGAAACGCGCATGCACTAAAGCAACTGAAGTTTAACGCTGATTCACTTAAGAACGACTCTAATAAGCTGGAACTTCAGCAGTGTCTCGCTAATAAACTAGAACAGGAATATCCACCCAATATTGTTGATCACTGGAGTAAATTATTTTAAGGATTCTGTCACCAGCGCATGTAAAGAATCAGTTGGTCTGAAGAAATACGAAATCAAGATTGGTTTGATCAGAATGATGCAGCTATCTAATATCCGATTCAAGAGGCCAGAAAATATCTATTTGAACATATGAATGACCCAAAGTCTGTAACAAAGAAGAAAATACACCGCACAGCAAAAGCTCAGATACAGAATGCCACAAGGAAAATGAAAAACAAGTGGTTGACAGACAAAGCAAATGAGCTCCAATCCTTCTTTGACAGAAATGACATGAGAAGCCTTTTCAGTGAATAAAAGCTATATTTGGGCCAAGTTCCCATGGGCTAGCACCCTTACGTAGTCAAGACGGCACTCGACTCCTTAAAAACAATAATAAAATCCTGTCTAGTTGGAAAGAACATTTTAAAGAACTACTTAATGGAGAAACTCTGATAGATGAGGATGTACTACAACAACTCCCTTGTCTCCCATTGGATATGTTACCAACTCTAGAGAAAGTGGAGTTGGCTATCTACTCTACGAAGAACAAAGAAGCTGCGGGACCCGACAACATTCCGGCTGAAACATATAAATATGGAGGACCAACCTTACATCGTCTCAACTTCACCAACTAAATGAAAAAATCTGGATGCATGAGGAAATTCCAAATGACCTCATAGATGGAATTATCAACACAATGTATGCGAAAAGAGGAGACTGATCAGTTTGTGGAAATTACAGAGGGAAAACCCTCCTGTCAGTAGCTGGGAAAGTCTTAGCACCTCTAGCTGAGAAGATCCTGCCTGAGTCGCAGTGTGGTTTCAGACCTGCTCGTGGTACAACTGACAGTTTTCTTGGAGAGGCAGCTACAAGAAAAATGTCAAAACAACAAAAACCCTTTACATGGGATTCATTGACCTGACTAAAGCTTTTGACAGTGTCAACCGTGAGCTGCTCTGGGAGATACTATCTAGATATGGAAGCCCACCGAAATTCATAAAGATCCTGAGGCTACTACATGATAATATGTCGGTGGCTGTAATGGCTAATGGTAGCTTTACTGAACCTTTCAAAGTTAAGTCAGGCGTAAAACAGGGTTGTGTCGCTACTCCTACCTTGTTTTCCATATATATAACTGTTGTTTTGCACCTCATTCAAGATGAATTGCCTCCAGGTATCTCCAATTACAGATGGAGGAATATTCAACCTCAATCGGCTAAAGGCAAGAGCTAAAGTAAATGTTACTGCTATTGTTGAGCTTCAGTATGCAGACGACAACGCTGTCTGTGCACAAACTGAAAATGATCTGCAAATTATATTGAATGCATTTGCAGATGCTTACTCTCGTCTTGGGCTTTACATCACCACCAGAAAAACCCAAGTACTGTATCAACCACCCCCAACTGAAGCCAAAAGAGTTCCAACTACTATAGAAATTAATGGAGAAGCTCTAGAAACTGTAGACCGCTTCCCATACCTGGGCAGTCATCTATCTTCAAATGCCAATATAGATGAAGTTCAATATCGGCTAAGATGTGTTAACTCAGCTTTTGGAAAACTATGCAAGAAAATTTTTGATGATCACGACTTTCCTGTTAACACCAAAATAAAGGTATATCAGGCAATAGTCGTACCTACCCTTCTTTATGGTTCCGAAACCTTGACAACTTACCGGCTCCATGTTAAAGCCCTTGAGAAATTCCATCAGCGGTCCTTGCGAAACATCTTGAGAATAACTTAGGAAGACCGCCACACTAAGGGAAGTGTTCTTGAAGAGGCCAACTGCCTCAGTATTGAGGCCATTAGGATAAAAAGACAGTTGAGA
>NC_061093.1:4372941-4397941 GCF_015104395.2 Macrobrachium nipponense
CCAGAAATACACATCTCTGACGCCTCAATGGAATGCCCAAGAGTCGAACTCGCGCGCACCGAGGTGGCAGGCCAACACCATACCGACAGTGCCACTGAGGCGCTCCCAGGCCTGTGTTGTACGCTTTATTACCATTTAGATTACCTCCTCACTAATCAATTATCATCCATAAATTCAACAATAACAACTTTACGTTTATTAGGCAATATATAGTGCAGAAGTTACAATTTGAGTACTTGGTACATGGCAGATACAATAATGGAAGACTAAACTCTGTTATTTCCACAAGAAAATCTATGTATGCTCTCCCAACCAAAATCTTCACTGCAATGAGACCTAGTAATTGATTATTTCTTATTTTGTTCATCAACATACCAAATGGTGTCCCTCATCAAATACATAGCTGTTCATTCTTGATCTACCTTTTATAGAACAAAATTGTTCTTCTGGTATAATACTAGATAAAATACTCTGGCCAATAATCTAACATTGAAGTTCTAATTAACGTATAGTAATTGATCTACTTTCTAAATCTTCAGTTTCTTTATGTCTTTTTACTAGTCTGTTTTTAATGAGAACACAGTGATGTTACCGAGTCGGTAACCTCACTGAAGTCCTGATTTCTGTTCTGTCCGCTCGTTCGAATCCACGAGAGGACGAAATTATTTCCAACCAAAAAAAAATTCCCCTTCGGTGAACATATATAAAAATATATTAATTCTGAGATAGAGCGGATTGGATATTTAAGGAAATGTGTAGCTTAATGCCATATATATATATATATATATATATTATATATATATATATATATATATATATATATATATATATATATATATCGATATATATATATATTATAATTGGCTTGATGCATTAAAGACATTTGTAGCTTAAATCTATATATATATAATATATATTATATATATATATATATATATATATATATATATATATATATATATATAATTGGCCTAATGCATGAGTGTCCCTGTCTCTCTCTCCAACGCCATTTCCAGGCACAAGAGCAGCACTGACAAGGTGACAATTTTCATTACGGCGTTTGTTGGTCTAATGTTTCAAAATTGTTGAGCATGACGTCGTTATCTCCATTTCCTTTCACATTGGGCGCTGACGTGTGTGTGTCCCTGGATGGATATATATACATGGAAGAAGTATATTGACATTTCGGCAGAGGGAGGGGAGTGGTAGTAAAGTAAGAGGATGGAGTTTGGGGACGGGGGGGGGGGGGGGGGGGTAGGGGTAGTGAAGCATGTCATTATAGGTCGTTTACCCTACACCCAAACTCCAGCTATTCATCAGACGTCCTATCATGCGGAGGCTGAACTCCGACTTAACAAGCCAATGATATGTTTATACATCCAGCTCTTCTCTGCCTGAGGGCGGAGGTAATTTTCTTAGTGGAATGTGGACGAGTTTGTCCTCGTACATATATATAATGCAGTCTCTACCAGTCTCTTGCACGCAGCAAAAACAGCAATAATAATAATAATAATAATAATAATAATAATAATATAATAATAATAATAATAATAATAATAATAATAATAAAACGTCATTTATATTAACTTAAAAACGAATGGGAGCCTAAAAAGTTAAAATTAAAAATAATCCATTTTTTTTATCTTGCCTTTCAAAAAAGCGAGGCGAGGGGTGGCGTGCACCAGAAATGACGAGATCGTGGAGAGAACTTGAGGAATTTTGATCTCGAAAATCTCAATTTATTCTTTGCTACTACAGACTACATAATATACTTTCACTTTTAAAAATACCGTAGTCTTGTTACCCTCCCACCGCCGTCTCCTTATAAAGAAATATGCAGCCTAGATCCCGTAGGCTTGCGTGGAATTCTCATATCCTTCCCAAAGGCGAAACGGAGCGCCTCAGTGGCGTGGTTGGTTTGGTGTTTGCTTCTCACCTCGGTGGTCGCGGGTTCGATTCTCGGCCATTCCATTGAGGAGTGAGAGATGTGTATTTCTGGTGATAGAGGTTCACTCTCGACATGGTTCGGAAGTCATATAAAGCCGTTGGTCCCGTTGCTGAATGACTACTGGTTCCACTTAACGTAAAAACACCATACAAACAAACAAAAAAATAAAAAAACAAAGCAAAGGCGAAACAGTCTTCGGGGTTTGCGAAGTCTCTCCATAAACTCTGAATTTTGGGAGAAGTTAGCAGTGAGACACACTACAGTAAAATCTTTCATAAACACACTACAGTAACTAGGTCGAATACAAGTCGGCGACTCGTATTAAACCCGGTGTTTCATACGCTTATCTAGCATTTTCTGACGTGTGTTAAAGACATGTCCTACTCAGTGTGGATACAAACTTTCTGATGTACTTGCCCACGTTTCCCAGACTATACGTTTGTGGGTGTTATACCTGATACAATGTTTTTTTTCTGATCTGGTATAATAGAAAACCTTTTCGGGTTTGATATAAAGTCACAAGTCTCCCGTGAATGGATTTCTCTCTTTGAACGAAAGCACCCTGATAATAATTTGTCATCTTCAGAACATAGTGTCCTAAATAATGAGCAGGTAATTAAGTTATTCATAAACATCGCACCTATCTTCTAAACCAAAACTATATGTGTGTCGTTCATATAAACTGAGATGGCAAATGAACTAGTCACTTTGTATACAAATAAGTGGGCAGGACAACGCAAGGAAAAACTAAATACATTTTTGTTTCCAGTGCTGAAAAGAAAAAAAGAAAAATCCAATATTCTAAATGGAGGAATTTCCCAGTATGATATGATATGAAACAACAAATATCCATAAACAAAAATAAGGATTTCTTATCAAAGGCAATCTGTCTATGAATGCTAACTTTATCTAGCTCGTTCGGAATTGAATTCTCGCACCTTCACCAAGAGTTCAAACAGAACGACGAAGAATCTTATGTTATATTTAGTTCGCAATGCCTGTCGCAGCTACAGCACGAGGACCGCTCTTCTAGTTTCCCAGCATTTGTTATATCTTTCTTTACGATACTCAGTTCATTGCAAACAGGAAAATCCTCAAATAAGAAACAGAGTTTTTATACATCTTGTGAATAGATCTTGTCCTAAGATAGCGTCACCACTACCATGATCATAAACTCCTCGTATGCATTACTTAATTTCGCCTTTAGTTTTCTAAGATATCCTGTAGATGTTTGACAGTATATACATGCTGGAGTGATATTACAAACCAATATTCACAAATTTGGGAAAAGATGGACACCTGATAAGGATACATTTCAAGAGGGAGGAGCATCGAATTCATCAGCACCTGAGGTTATCGTTCCTCTGACCAATCTTGTTTACCTATAGTCTATACAGATGAGCCCTCCCATGTTGTAAGACAAGGTAAACTGCCCTCCTTAAAATTTATACGTTAATATTCTCACGAAATAATCTTACTAAAGGATGAGACATTTTTTATATTGGTTGAAACGGAAAATCATTGGAAAAACTCTCTAAAGTATGCAAGGAGAACATATACTACTACTACTACTACTACTACTACTACTACTACTACTACTACTAAAAGTCAACCAGCCTTGCGCTGGCACGAACTCATTCACATTCTTCAGCAGCCCGTAAAAGAACATAAGATGTAAAAGCTTCCTTTTATAAGATTGGATTTTATTATCTTACCACTATATCATTCAAATAAACTATCTCTGCAGCCATGTCTAATTCATGGCATGATTGTTTTATTGACATTAATAAAAAGGGCTATATTATGTTTTCCTGTGCACAACTTGGAAACTTTTATTTCTGCTCTATTCTCTTTCCAATGATTTTCTAGTTTGATCAATACAAAAATTGCCACATCCTTTAATTTTGTTACAGGAAGTCTTTTCAACTGCTTGATTTATCGTAGTATAATTGTAGTATTGTTCAAAATGTTCCATTAATCGTAGAGTCCTTGAAGAGACAAGGAATATCTTTGAAGTTATTACTATATGGTAAAGCAAGCAGGTTTTTTTTGAGCTGTAATTTCCTCAGTTGTTATTAAATAAACCTCTTATTGCCGATCATTATGCACTGTCTAGTACAGAGCAGAATATTTTAAGGTTAATCTTCTGAATAATAATAATAATAATAATAATAATAATAATAATAATAATAATAATAATAATAATTGAAAAAGAAACCCACAAAATCACTTTGTAACTGTTTACTTCTAAGTATTCTTTTACATTAGTTTGACTCCACACTCGAGTACTTTCAGGCCCTGTCTGTGGCCCATTCTCAAGAGATGTTTGGGATGTTAGCCTGGGTCAAGGCCCAGCAGTCTTCTGGAACTTCTTCTCGTTGAGCTGTCATTTATGTGATGGCTGTTCTGGTTTTCTTGAGAGTTGCCAATCCCCTCTTGTCGCTCTGATATCCTGAGCTGATGGTCAATGGGATTCACCCTTGTGGTAAGGGTGTGGTCACCAAAAGTCTGTTGGGCAGGAAACCTAACCTCCAGGTCAGCAGGGTCAATCTTAGCTTCTTTTAATATCAAAGCTCGGCTTATGGGATCTTCTGAGGTAAAACCTTTGTTTCCTTCAATTACTTTAATCTCTCTGATAAGTGCACCTTCTACTACCCTCCTGTGACTAATTTTGTTGCTTTTGTATATAAGCCTACTGTTTTTTAAATCCATCCTATGGTCATTTTCCCAACAATGTCTAGCTATAGCACTCCCCTGAGAGTTAAGCTGTACTGCCCTTCTATGTTCTTGGACTCTAGTCCTTATTCCCCTACCTGATTCCTCCAAATATCTGTCTCCACAATTATTGCAATTGATTATGTATACCCCCGCTACATCATCTGTATTACTGTCTTCTCCTTCGAATTTATTTTTACATACTTTGTTTTTTACGGTATTATCAAAGGTTTAGGTATACAAATTTATATTGACTTTCTTTCTTTATTTTTGAAGTGATTTGTTTCATTTTAGGCATAAAAGGGAGGGCAACTATTTTCTTGTTTTCTTTATTCCATGTACTCTCTACATTCGCTCTGTAAAAAAATTTTCTAGCTTTGTGAGTGCCCTTTTTCTGAACCATTTCCGGGTATGCTAATGCATCGAAGCTTTTATCGATGTAATTTATTTCTTGCTCTATCTTGCAAGGGTCACACGTTCTCATTGCCCTAAGAAATAAACCTGTTAGAACCCCTATTTTTTTATCATGCCTATGAAAAGAGAAGAAATTAATATATGAGTTTGTATGTGTGGGCTTTCTATATGTGCTGAATTCATATCCTGTTTCTTTTCTTTCTATGAGTATGTCTAAAAAGGGCAGTTTATTATTGTTACTTTTCTCTAAAGTGAACAAGATATTGTTATCAGAGTTATTGAGTTCATCTAGAAAAGTTTCTATTTTATTTCCATCCCCTTGCAGAATAGCAAAAATATCATCCACATATCTCCACCATCCTTGCAGTTTTAAGTTAGGGACATTAACATTAGGAACTAGATTAGTTTCGAAATATCTAGTTCCTAATGTTGACAATCGCATACAAAATACATTGCTCTTGTTCTATGCAGGCCGTATCTTCTAGGTCAGTGGTTCTCAACCTTTATATGACCACGCCCCCTCTTAAGAGTCGGTCCTTCCTTCCACGCCCCACCCCCTTGCATATGTGAGTAAAATTCCCTCCCAGACTCGAAAAAGAAAAAGAAGGGGTTTCGAGCAATAGGGAAGGAGGTCAATAGTTACAAAACATTGTAAGCCCAACGAGCCTAACTAGAGTAGTAGACTTTAGGAAAGTAACGTTATATGGCGATACTTTTGCATATTTTTTTCATAAACTTCTAAATATCAGTTCCTCACTCTTGTTAAGAGAATAATGAATATAATTACACCATTTATTTCCCCTGGGGCTCGCGCCTCCCCTGGAACTTTCTGACGACCCCCTAGCGGGTGTGCCCCCCCCCCCCCACCCCCCCCCCCCCCCCCCCCCCCCCCCCCCCCCCCCCCCCCCATGTTAAGAACCACTGTTCTAGCTCATCCGTCATAATGTGCGCAAGATACGGGAATCTCGAGCATAAATTCCAGACGATGATTCCAAAGGAATATTTGTGTATCTTCATTGTGTTCGAGCGATCTACTGAGCAGTGCCATGCAGTGAGTCTTAGTTCTGCTATATATTATGTCAAATCAATCTCCAAAACTTATGGGGCGTATCGATTAGTTAGTCGCTGGAGACCTTGCACTGATGGAAATATTAGAACCATGTAACCGACGTAACCGTAGTTGTCTGTCATTCTGTTAACAGTAGATCCGATTAGGAATGAGCTCAGTTTAATAATCATGGCATCTATGTACGGATTAAACAAGCGATATCCCGACTAATTTAAAATAAAATTAAAAACAACATTGCTGGGCCACAATTATTCACAATCATGAAGTGAAACGTCGCAGTGCCGAAACGGCGATATAACCAGTAAAGGACGTTAAGTCTGGACTAGGTGGTTTTGCCTGAGCTGATTGGGGGGGGGGGGAGGGGAGAGAGAGAGACTGATTTCTAACACGAAACCGGGGTCCTATGATCAATTTCTGAAGAAACCGGGGTTCTTTGATCATTTTCTGACGAAATCGGGGTTCTTTAATCATTTTCTTCTATAAATTCGTTGGAGAAGTTGAATTGCACAAACAATATGTCACCCTTAATGATAAAAAATCCTTAATGATGCAATATTGCTGTGTGGCGAACAAGCAATGTCAAATATTGACTAAATATAAGGATGTACTGTTGTCAAGCATAATTTCACGTGTTTACCCCGTCAAATGTTTTTCTCGCATCGACAAAGCATTGAGAAAATAAATTCCAGTGTCTACTGCGTGATTGGCTTAAATCTGGACAGGTAATCTGAAGTGTGTGAGAAATGGGAAAAGCCTCAGACTGAAATCCGACAACAGATGACTCAATTAGCTGTATCTGCTGGCTTATTTTGGATCAGTGGCATGAAGCGCAATTAGAGCAGGGATTCTGGGAAAAACTGAATTCTGTACTCCGTGAATAATGCAGCAGGCACCATGTAAATGGCTGCGTTACAAAACTTGAAAGCTTCTATAAAAGAAGCCATCAAAACAAGGTCATTTATTATTGGGTAAATTTGCTGGGGCAACACTGATGTAAGCTGGTGCAACACGATCGGTGGAATGAACTCGAGTCTTATCAGTAGGGAGGCTCTCTACTTCCTTTCGGTAGCTTTGATCGGTTATGGAGCTCAGAACAGAGTCAAAATGATCACCCTGGTTTTTTGCAATGATCACCCAGCAATTATTGCAACAGCCTTGTGATAGAAAAGATTCGTTAACCACAAGAAAAAGCATCGTAAAACAATATAAAACAAATCTACCCAAACTGCTCTTCCTCCGTATTCCAGTTGTCGGGGAAAAGAGCAAAATTCACATCAGCATTCAATCTCTGCTTCTTTTCAACCTGAAAATTCCCCGCTACTTAATCAGGTAAACATAACATTAGCTAATGGGGCCGTCTCGACCTTTGCTCTTACCCCCCCCCCTCTCTCTCTCTCTCTCTCTCTCTCTCTCTCTCTCTCTCTCTCTCTCATGTAACCGTAATGAGAGAGCTGTTTGCTTCGTCGTTACTGGACATTTGTCGTGTTTTCATAAGGGGACAGACTGTGCTGATAAAAACACAAACACACACAATATATACATACATACACACACACCACACACCACATATATATATAATATATATATAATATATATACATATATATATATATATATATTATATATATATAGAGAAGAGAGAGAGGAGAGAGGGGGGAGAGAGAGTAGAGAGGAGAGAGGAGAGAGAGAGAGAATCAGTTTAGTGCGACCTGGAAGAAAGTGACAAATGCGTTCAAGCGAATCCCGAGATACTAATCGAAGCGAAGCGGAGAGAGAGAGCAACAAAAAATAAAGCCCACAAAGTAACGGCTGGTTGACCAGATAAAATCTCGGCACAAACCATCCTAATTCCTCCCCGGGGTCATAATTGTCATGAGAGAAAAAGAGAGACGGAACCGAGAGGCTATATCATTGCCATCATGAATGAGATGCTCGAAACTGAGATAGTGCGGAGTCGGAAAATGGAGTGGCAAAAGAGAAATGATGATGGGAGGAACAAGAGGAGGGAATGAGGAGGAGGAGGAGGAGGAGGAAGTGAAGTTTGAAGATCTTCCTTCGTTCTTGCTGAATCTGACGGGCGACCCCATTTTGCAGTTTTCAACTTACGCTGCATTTTTTTTTAGGGCGAAACGAAACAGGATACAAGATGCATGTGTGTGTGTTGGGAAGGCGTCTGGCGGTTGAGGATATTGAGCGACTTGAATAAAAAGAAATTGGCGAGAGAAATTTACCCCCTGAATTGTGAACACAGATTCCAGTCGTGAAGTGCATGACGATTTTTGAGCATTATAATGCAGCAGATAAGATCATTTTTCGCTAAAATACTTCAGTTAATAATACAAGGATTAAATTTGGTATCTATCATACCCATGGGTCAATTTTTGAAAATTAGTGTCCAATCAAAATTCCAAAATCACTGCCGTTTTTCAAATAGGGCGTTAGTCAAGATTTTAACAAGGGACTCATGCGCCTCTGGTCATGTTTTTATGCATGTGCTTTGGTTATACGCATTTTAAACAGTCACCGGGCAATAGTAAAATGAATTTCTGTTAAAGATTTCATATAGTATAAGTAAAGAGAGATGGCATCCAGCATGGAAACCAAAAACCTTAAATAATTGTGTCTCAGGATTTAGTAGGCATGGGAAAATGTCTCCCTGTTCAATATAATAGTTTGCAAGTCTATATATAATTTAAGTGGTGGTTTGACCTTTAGTTTTATTTCATAAGAGAGTTATGTCAGCGCACAACCACGGCACACTAGTGACTTCACAGCTGTGTAACTCAGAATGGGGTTCAGAGTCAGTTAATTTTTCTTTACTTACGGTGTACCTAGATTTCCTTTAGAGAAGTTTAGTAGTTTAGTGTCCCAAATGCTGTCTAATAGCCCCATATCAATTAGCTGGTAGAAAGTATATATATATTTGATAGATCTATACTCTGTTTTTTTCCATCTGGCCACCCGCCTGTGGTGTTTGCGTATGGTAACACTGCGTCCCAGGCTTTAGATAAGTTCGCTATGTGTGCTATGTGTAAGTTTTAGGTAGATAATAGAAAATATCTGGGTGTACATATGACTGGAAAGTGTTTTAATGATGTACTGTACGCGAATTACACCGTTAATATTCGAAATAGGATATTGTTATTATTGTTGAATGTAGGCTGAATGCAACTATTTAAAGCCCGGGATGCAGTGTTACCATACGCAAACACCACAGTCCGGTGGACAGATGGAAAAAACCAAGAATAGTTAGACAGCCGAGCCAAGGTTAAGTGGCGCTGGATGGTGTACAGATCACACGGGACTTATATGGTAATGGATGAATGATCAAGCTGGGAATAGGGTGACTGGCCCTAGTTGTATCCCATGCATCAATGTGCATATCAGATTAAGGTGGTAAAAGGATAGCCACTCTGTCTTAGTCAAGAGCTCGTAATGGCAAGTGTAAATTCAATCACAGGCAAAGGGATGACCGACTATGGCAAAAGTTGTCTTTGCCAGGAAGACAGGAAAATTGGTCTAACACCCTTGGCCTCTGTACATCTTAATCCTGAACATGATGGGTATGTAATGATTTCAACCAATGTATCATTGTTCCATGAGATTGGTGAAATGCTGCTTAACTTGGACGCAACAAGGCAACACTACGACAAAACATGGCAAAATACCACAAGAGCTGTATGGTCATGTTTAATAAAGCAAAACTTGATCATGCAGGAAAGAAAAAAGCTACAGTTGAAGGTATTGAACCACAGGAAAAACATGCTAAACAGCGCTGAATGGGTCATGACAGTAAAGTAAGCACTTTTTGTGAAAGTTTGGCACCTGCATTAGATCTTCGACAACTAATGACTATGAATCTCAGCATGAAACTTAAATGATCACTCATACAAGTAATGATGGTAAATTACTGGTAAAACTAGGTGAAGGTGATGCAATTCCACTAGAGCCGAAATACCACCTTGTATGTCTCACTGGGTTTGACAATAGGGAGAAGTCACATGTAAGAAATCTTGATAAAGAACAATGTCACATTGATCAGCCAGATGTATATCCACTAGTTCTATCAGAGCTGGTTAATTATATCAATGAAACCAGCTTGAGTTCAGATGGTCCTCCCATATTTCCTCTTGCAGACATATCCCAATTATAAAGAACAAGATTAAATTGTTAGCAGAAATCCCTGAATTAGAAGCACATATGAAAGGAAGAAGTGTGCTACTTGCCTTGCAGAAAGATGTTGCTTTTACCATATCTCAGGCATCTGACTACTCAGATACAGTTGTGATTACTAAAGCAGCAAAGATACTGAAGAAGCATATTCTAGATCATCAGTCCAAGTTTGACGGCACCTTTGATGAAGGAGGCATCAATGATGCCATACCTCAAAGTCTGCTCCAGTACACTAGTATGGTTGAAGGGGGAGCAGACAAAGTCACAGCTAAGGTTTGGCTCATCAAGGTCACCCCTGGCTATTGCTCAGCTCCTGCAGTGGAACCTCTTCTCAAAACAGAAGGAAGGAGAAAGTGAACACACACACTCAAAGGATATGGAAATTCCTTTTCCAGTGTTCATGGGTATGGCTATCTATGCCAAATTCAGGAAGAGAAACCTGGTAGAAATGCTTCATAATCACGACATGAGCATTTTCCTATGACAGGGTGCTGGAGATATCAGCCTGATAGGAGATGCCACTGTCACCAAGCAAGTGGAAGAGGGTATAGTCTGTCCACCTGTCTTGAGAAAGGGGTTGTACTGCCTCTTTTAATGAGACCAGCATTTTGGTATTCCAGCACCATAATGTGAGGTGTAACTATAATGTTACCAATGATGCTTCAGATAGTATATCTGAATCATAATTTTGTCACACTAAAGGGTGAAACCATGCATCTTTAAAAAATTGCATTTATTTCAGGCTTAAATAAAAGACATTGAGACAGTGCTCGAACATAGATAAAATATTTTGTTATCATACTCCATTATAGTCTTGTTGCTTGTATACTTTTCAGTAGCAATATGGAGTCTCTTTCCAAGATGTAATATTGATAACAGCCCAATAGCAATGCTAGAAACACATTCTCTGACCTCTTAAATGTAGGCATAAAAACCTTCATCTATCTTTCTTAGTTGCAGAGTTATCAAGCAAAATGTTTCATGGCGGCCATTTTATACACCATCTGTATCACAATGGTATATATAGTAGTAGAATCTCTGGTGGAATCTTCAATTAACTCTCTCCAAGCAAAGCATTATTTGAATAGTGATTGATGTATTTATTTTAACAATGATTTATTCAGTGTGTCAGAAATAGAAACTAGCGGGCATATTGAAAAGTGTTGGCCATATTAAAAATTTGAGTAGGAGACCCAAATTTTTAGAGAGATTCATAAGAAAATCAATAGATGACAGAGAACCATATACGCCCTGCCAATAGTAACTTGTGTCTGAAACAAATTCACTTCCTTCCGGTAAAACGAATTCCATCACTCAAATAACATCCTCATGCAGCCCACTCCTTCTCCTAACGGACCGTATCTCGGTGGCCCTTGGACACCCTAGCAGTCCTTGAATCCACGTACCACCTCCCTCCCTCCCCGAAGCAAAGTGTCAGGAGATTAACTGAACCAAAACGGATTCGACCGCGACTCCACACGGTTTCCAGCTCTCCGCGTAATACATCCTCCAGGGCTACCAACATTTCCCTTTTTTTTTTTTTTTTTTTTAATCTATTTCAAACTTTCCATCTCTCCACTTTTTATTCTCAGTTGCTATCAGGAATTCACGCTAGAAAAGTTGTGAAGACCTGCGGGATATTATTGAGGGGATAATGAAAACCTGAAGGTGTATAGTGTTGAAGAACACATTGTCGTTCCATTGTTAAAAGCGGGTCATTTATTTCCGCCCACTAAAGTCGACGTTTCAACCTTATAAGAAATATCTCTAATTAAATTTAAGCGAATGATAATAATCTACTTTCATATTCTGTTACCTTGCTGGTGATAACAGATTATTCAAACCTCAAGAATTCTTATTCTTCTGTATTTTCTTTTGCGTCTGAATTTCTATTTTCAAAAATGCAACACCTGAATAAATGGGCGCTCTTGACGCCGTTGTTGGTTTAAGGGACTTCCTACTTGCCAATCTCTCGCCTGAAAAGAGACAGACATAAATGATGAAAATTCTTCTGATATAGTTGGCTAAATCCCTACTTGCCAGCAACAAATGTAAAGAATTACCGAGCTCTTGCATGTATATTTGACCGTTCACTTGTTCGTGTGTACAAACACAACCCCATTATCGGCTTATTAGTAGGGTCCTATGGGATATCACTCCGATGTTTGCTGATAAGTCTGATATTCGTTTTCAGGTGTACGAATATTACTAATGAGAATTTATTACAGCAAATTGAAAAGTCATTAGTAGGTTCTTCTAACTGGAAACTTTCATATCTACAAGAGATTTAGTGACAAAGCCAACGAAGAATATTTTGCATTTTTTCCCAGCGGTTAATAGCAGAAACGTGTAGTTGTTTTAACATGATATAATGAATTTTTCTTCACGCGATATTATGTTTTTGCGAGATAAATTATTGTAAAATAGCATCAACTGATTTTTAGACAACTTGCTATTTTCAAGTCAGGATTGGAAACAATTTCTCGTTTTTAGTTTCTGTAAGACCTAATTCCCACCATCGGGTGATGATCAATTACTGAGTAAAATAGTCAAATTGTAAAATACAGTCGATTGGTGGGCGGGCTCTTCCGCGCAAATACTTGTTTCCAAGAGCAATAAAATTTGGGAAAATCTCTTCTTCGATTCGGAAAAAAAAACTTCTGATAAATTAAATGTTTTCCTTTACACATTTTGCATCGATGTCTCGTACATTAGGAAAACAGTAAGCACTGATGTAGTCGTGTGTGTGTGTGTGTGTGTGTGTGTGGTGTGTGTGTGTGTGTGTGTGTGAGCGCGTTTGTTTTAGCGAAAAAGGTACCTGCAACGAAAACCTCTGAACCTTGCACCAAGAATCAACTTTGGTCAGTAGTTATTTTTCTCTTAAGCTCTCTCCTGAACGTCGTGCCTCGAGCCATTCCGTAATTGCTAGTCCTCAAAAGCAAATATCGCTTGAGAAAATAACCGAGTGCGTTCCAGAAACGCACGCAATTTTCCATCTACGAGTTGTTACCGCTAACGAAATCTTGGGAACAGAATCCGGTGACCACGCAAACAGGGTTCAGTTGATGTTTTCTATAGCGTCATCATCCCCGACATCCCTTCTCATCTTTGCATCTCTCAGGAATAGCGGCTCGTGTCTTGAAATTCTTTTAGTATTAAACAATTCCTTAATTCGACAAAGTCTACGACGATTTCATTTGCTCTGACTTTACTCTTAGTAAAATGTTCTTTATCGGATACTATCATTAGCACGGCAAGCAAATAACTCATGAGATATTGTCTCAAAATTATTTGACACGAGTATAACTTATAACTATCTCCCAGTTAATTCTTCTGCAATAAAAAATAAACAACTTTGGAATTTTTCTGTTTGGTGGCTGCTTCATTCCCATTACCGCCAAGCTCTGGAATTCTATCCCTTCCTATAGATTTCTCCCCACGGAGGGAACACTTCCCTCTTTGCTAGATCGAGGTCCTTTGTTTCCCATCCGACAATCTTAGCAAAAAGAAAAGAGAAAAAACACTATTAATAATAAATTAATTAAACAAATTTTTCAAAAAGAAATATTTCCATCGCTGTTCTCAGCGTCTTATTGCGTGACTATCTCCTCTATCTTTGTCTCTTTTTCCCAGGACATCCTTCAATCCCACTCTCCCTCGTTCACCGCATGGCAAGAAATGGGGGATGGGGTTGTTTGGCCGTTCTCCGTTTCTTCCGTCCATGCGTGGCTTCGAATCCATCGTACAACCTCCCACTAATACACTCAATGCACCACTCTGGATACAGAGCTTTTCCATCAACAACGGTTGGATGTAAGAGGCCTATTCAAGCGAGTCGACTGGCTCTCCCCCCCCCCCCCCCCCCCCTTCCTTACCAGCCCCCCATCCAACCCCAACCCCACTCCTACGAGTAACTCCTTAATAACCTATTCCTCCCTCCCTCCCTCCCAGTGCCCACGCCAACCTTTCACTTCCCCCCCCCCCCCCTTTTCTTTTATCACCCCGCCCCCCCCCCCTCCCTCCGCTTCTCAGTCCCTCCTCCAGGAATCATCAGAGAAACATTATTTAAACACCGCGATTTTTCCAGCCGTGTTCTTCTTGAAGGGTTAACACAGAGGTGGCCAAACAGTCGATCGCGGCCATTTGTTTGGTCGATTGATATCCCTTCCCCCAGAATCCTATATAAACAAACAAAAACACAAGCGCGCGCGCGCGCACACACACATATATATAATATATACATATTATTCGAGCTACAAATTCCTTTAATACCTAATTCGCTCTACCTCGGAATTAATATATTTTCATATATGTAAACAGAAGGGGAATTTTTTTAGTTGATAATAATTTCGTCCTCTCGTGGGTTCGAATCACCGCCCACCAAACAGAGAAGAAATCGGGACTTGAGTGACGTTATCGATTCCCCCCCCCCAAATTCGGGCGTAAAACTAGTGAGGTTACAAAGTTGAGACCCACGAGAGGACGAAATTATCATCAACTAAAGAAATTCCCCTTCGGTTTACATATATGAAAATATATTAATTCCGAAGTAGAGCGAATTAGGTATTAAAGGACATTTCTAGCTCGAATAATTTATATGAATCATGGTGATGTGATAATTATTCATATAGACTATATTATTATATTATATAATATATATATATATATAAATATATATTATTATATATAGAATATATTATAGTTATTATATATTTATATATATATATATATATATATATTATTTATTATATATATACAGTAGCAGTCATAATACTTTGCGTGGTAGGGAAGATGGAAGAAGAAAAAGAGTACAACAAACTAAAAATATTCAGAAAAAATCAATTATTAAAGCAACCATCATAAAATTTGGAATGAATAATCACCAACTACTGCCCTAGTACTTGATAGGCATGCCACACCGTTTACGGACTTTCTGGAGTGTCCTGGGCATTGAATCTGAAAACCGCTGCAGGAGGGACTCGTCCAAATCGTCCCAAGCGCGTTTCAAACTTTGCGCTGCAAGACGTGTTCACATTCAGTAACTTTCTTTTTATGATTGCTTAATGATTGAAATGGCTGGGGAATTCCCTGGCTAGTCGCGTATATATTCAATTCCACAATCTCTAAGCCACAAAGTATTCTGTTTGGCGGTATGATCCCCAGTGCACGAATCTTAATCCAATGCCATTGAAAATCAGCCATTGAAACTAAAAAAAATTCGACTGAGTGAAATTGACTAATTGGGAACTTAACTAGAGCTACTGGCTCACTCACAGAAAGTGTAACTCTGTGTAAGAACTCTTCATAACCTGTTGGATGTTGTGACAGTTGGATGTCGAATTCTTTTCTCGTGCTCTGCCATAGCCGTTGCTAACATTATTTTGTGTGGGTGAGTGAGCGTGGTTGTATTCACAATGTCTAAACCGTATACATCCATTGGGATATCGTGTGAGAGTGATACAAGTTTACGAGGAAGGCCTTAAAACTGGTGTAATTAGCCAAAAATTGGCGTGAAACAACGGACTGTCCAAAACATTCTGAAAACTTTTCGTGAATCGAGAGGGAAAGAAGTACCCAAGGCTAGGACCAGCACTGGGAGGCCCCCTATTATTAGTAAGAAGGGGTTAAGATTTCTCGCCAGGAACATTGAGACCTCAATGTTCCTGGCGAGAACTCTTAACCCCCTCTTACTAATAATAGGGGGCCTCCCAGTGCTGGTCCTAGCCTTGGGTACTTCCTTCCCTCCCGACTCCCGAAAAGTTTTCAGAATGTTCTGGACAGTCCGTTGTTTCACGCCAATTATTTGGCTAATTACACCAGTTTTAAGGCCTTCCTTGTAAAGTTGTATCACTCTCACACGATATCTCAATGGAAGTATACGGTTTAGACATTGTTAATACAACCACACTCCCTCAACCACACAAAATAACGTTAGCAACGGCTATGGCAGAGCATGAGAAAAGAATTCGACATCCAACTGTCACAACATCCAACAGGTTACTGAAGAGCTCTTACACAGAGTTACACTTTCTGTGAGTGAGCCAGTACCTCTAGTTAAGTTCCCAATTAGTCAATTTCACTCAGTCAAATTTTTTTTAGTTTCAATGGCTAATTTTCAATGGCATTGGATTAAGATTCGTGCACTGGGGATCATACCGCCAAACAGAATACTTTGTGGCTTAGAGATTGTGGAACTGAATATATCCACGACTAGCCAGGGAATTCCCCAGCCATTTCAATCATTAAGCAGTCATAAAAAGAAAGTTACTGAATGTGGACACGTCTTGCAGCGCAAAGTTTGAAACGCGCTTGGGACGATCTGGACAAGACCCTCCTGCAGTGGTTTTCAGATTCAATGCCCAGGACACTTCAGAAAGTCTGTAAACGTTGTGGCATGCCTATCAAGTACTAGAGCAGGAGTTGGTGATTATTCATTCCAAATTTTATGATGGTTGCTTTAATAATTGATTTTTCCTGAATATTTTTAGTTTGATGTACTCTTTTTCTTCTTCCATCTTCCCTACCACGCAAAGTATTATGACTGCTACTGTATATATATATATATATATATATATATATATATATATATATATATATATATATATATATATATATATATATATATATATATATATATATGAGGCAATTGTAGTACTCATGTTTTATGGTACTATGGCACTATTATGTAGTATGGTATATCGTCAAAGAGTTTCAGTCTTTAGTGTACATCTCGGAGTTAAGTCTGGCCACACCTCGGTTAACATTCAGCGCTCGAATAATTAAGGGCGGATGGTTGCATTGCTTGGGATAAACGCATTTGGGATGAAAAATTTGGCCCGATTACATGAGCTTATTAACTATTGTTCTTATTTTCCAAACGGATGTCATCAACTGCTACAAACAACAATTTCGATTCGTTTATTCATCATAGCTGCTGCATCTATTCAGGCTCATCTTTACATCGCACAACGGAAATAACAAACTTTTTCTCCACTATGAGGAAATGTACCTTCGGGAAAAACATTCTCAACTATTATCTGCGGTATGACATTAACTACTCACATAAATATCAACTGGTGTTGTAATGACTACGAACGTGAACACAAGTAGCTATCGATGTGGACACAATACTGATATCATTAAATTATCAATAGTCCAACTCTAATTATATATATCGAAGTCTGAACATGCTCACGATGGCAAGTATGTCAAATTCTAACATGTAAATGTGTTTACACAGTATATATATATATATATATATATATATATCATATATACATAATATATATATATATATATATATATATATATATATGTGTGTGTGTGGTGTGTGTGTGTGTGTGTGTGTGGGCAGAGTTTTTCTCTTTCACAATATTTGTTGTAGACAATTGCTTTTGTGGCATTATCTTCTTTTAGCTGACTTTTTTTATATTTTCTCACTTCTGCTTTCAGCCTTTTTAAAAAAATTCGGGATAAGGACGAACAGTAGGGGTGTGGTTTCCATTTATTTATGTCACTTGCTACGGTCCTTCTCTTTTTCGCTCGAGTCGCTGGCTTTGTCAAGCAAGAACTAAGGCACAGTAACATCCTCCAGTCTATTCCTAGCTCCAAGAGCTCGGCAGTCTGGGTTTTGGGGGCTTGGGATACTTTTATTTATTATGTTAAATTTACTAAGCGTGGTTATTTATTTGCATTATATTTTCATATGTTATTACACAGTATATATACAATATCATATTAGTTTGACAATCTACTTTTCCTTCTTATGTTGCTAATATGATTAATTTCTTTGTCTGTGGTGTGTGGATGGGGCTGGTTTTGGTGATGACCATGACCCTGTCCCTGTCCCTGTAGCTGGGGCAGTGGGAGGTCAGGGCCTAAGATAATCTGTCAGAATTTTAGTCACGTTGTCAATTGCCTGTAAACTTCAGCTGATTTCTAAATTGACTGAGTGAACCAGGCAATTCCCATATTTTCTGAAAAGTTCACTCACTTTACAAATCGTGTGTAACAATATATATATATATATATATATATATATATATTATATATATATATGATATATATTTGATATATATATATTGATATATATATAGATATATATATAGATATATATATATATATGATATATATGGATATCTACATATAATATATATATAATTATATATATATATATATGTAAGTGTTTACATAATAAAAATATGGAATGTTAGTCCATATATATAAAAGTCTAAAACTAAAGAGGTCAACCAGATTGCTTGCAGGAATGTGATCAGACTAGAGACGCTAAAGATGACGTATACAATAAGTATGTAGGCTAAGATAACATGCCGTCACCTGTAGTCATTCAATTGTTTATAAACATTAGTCCAAGCTCCCTGCTTGAGACAACTACCCCGACCTATAGCGTGTCTCATTTTGATTGTGTGTTCGTATGAAACTATGTCATTTGTATGTATGTTCATATGTTCGAACTACTGTCTGTTCCTTCATAACTTGTAACAGAGATGGTAGACGGGCAGAACAGAGTTAGCTATCGTCATTAGAAGACCTGTACCTCTTTACCTAAGCTTTATCATGTAGAGGAATAGGATTAGCCATCATCATTGGCAGAAGCGATCAAGCTATCGTTATTAGAAGACTTGTACAATCATATCTGATCTTCAGCATGTAAAACTTCAGAAGAATACATATATTTTTATATTTCGTGTTTTCTACAAGAACCTCCTCACCATGAGTTTAACACATCGTCGTAATAACCAACAAGATAATGCCGACTTCGTAAATGATCTACAAACCCCCAGACACTCCATTGAAGATGGAAGTGCAATACTAACCGACTTAGCGTAAGATTATCGCTAGTCTAACATTACCTCATAGGGCGCCTTATCATACAAGGCACAAGCCCTAATATTGGTGGCCAGCGTACCAGACGAACTCTACAACGTCCTACGAAGAAAAACCAGAATAATAAATCATGTATCATAAGAAGTCAACGACGACGGAAGCAGCAGATTCTTCAAGCAACCTAGTATCATCGTTAGTGAGCGACTTCAGAAAACAATAAGAACTCTTCAACGACGACGAAAGCAACAGATTCTTCAACCAACTTAGTATCATCGTTTAGTGAATAACTTCAAGAAACAAAACCGACATGTCTTTTTCCTACGGCAACGCAAGCTTCGTCTATCATTAGAATCATTCAAGAAAACATCGTTAGTGAGCGTTTCCGGCATTCTTAAGAAACAAACCGCAACGCGTCTGCAGCATCGGATCTTTCAAGGGCTCGAGTCATCGAAACAACGCGCACGGGGGGTAAACTGAAGCCAAACCAGGTCATCCGCTAAATAGAGAAGGAGGACCAAGGCCGTGTGTCGTTATCGGAACACCGTGACTTCCCACAAAAGCAAGCTAAGTACAATTTTTTATTCATTTGGAGTAACTTTGAGTGTTTCCTTTGCAGGTCGAATTTCGTTGATTCCTGTGGCTTGAAGTTACGAGACATTCTTAATCTTACTTTTTTACAGAAATTATCTACATCATTGAGATTTCGCTACTGCGAGTTTTTTATCTTTGAGTGTCTGTTTCCAGAAGTTCTACTGAAATATCATAATCATATACTATGTTAATTTTATCATTTTGGGTGATTATTAATCCCTTACGTAACAAATCATATTAAACAGTGAATATGCGTTTACGCAGTGGACGTCTGTATTTATACAGATGCATGGATAGGGTCGTTAAGCACCGTAGTGATTTAGAAAACACACAAAAACAAGTGGAACACCCGTACAAATCTAGATAAATTAGAGGTAACACTATTTTCGGGTCATGACAATAAATTGCTCCTTTGCAAAGTCCCGATCGCAGTTTTAGCCTTGAGTTTTGAGTTATATAAAATATCGAACCTCAATGACTCAACTTAACTTTAAAAATATGGCTGGATTGCAAGGAATAACATGTCTGTAAAAAACTTTCATCAGGCTAAATGCGCTGACCAGGATCCCTCACTATTTCAAATTTTAGCAAAGAATGAAGTACAAACAGTTAATATTGAATGCAGTAGTGATAACTTGTCTTATTAGTAATCGCTCAGTTCCTAATAGTTCGTCATTCATTGCTTTATACGTAACCAGCAACATAATGCTAAAAACACACAATACGTTGCGATGGTAATAAAGAGAAGGATCCTAATTATTACAAAAAAAAGAAATAGAAACAGTAGCCCGTTCAGAATCAACAAGCAAACTCGTGACTGTGTCACCTAGTCAAGCGGTCAAGGTTAGTTAAATCTGCCGAGTGTTCAAAGCATAGCAAATTCCACACAATAAGCGACTCTTAGCAGAGTGGGGAAAAGCGATGTTGGTTCATACATGCCAATATCTTTTTGAATTAAAAAGGATTTTTCCTATGAAACACACGACCGTATAAAGTAATCAGAGCAGGTTTTCGTTTTTTTTTTTAATATAAGTTATTATAAGTAGTGGTGGATAAAGCCCGACTGTACGCGCCGTAAAAATTAGAATATCTTTGTTTATTCCTTTAGTACACGTAATATCCTGTATTTACGGATCTCACCGTCTGTTGTTCGAACTTCCCTAATGAGAAGTCCGGATAAGCGAGCGTTTACAGATACCTCTATAGTTATAAAACCATTGGATCTGTATCTAGTGTAATTGTAAGATTCATCTAGGGGTATACAAAATATTAACTTACATCCTGCAAAATAAGGCGTGTTTATCAAAGGGAAATCCTATAAACCTTCAAACATATTAAAATCCGTTTGAACAAAAATGAGAGTTAATCAAATAATAACTTATATAAAGGAACTATACATTGTCTCATAAATCGTAACATTGTTCAAATGACCCAACAGAATTCTCCCACAAACCGCAGTCGCACTTTGCACGCAAAATCTCGAGAAGCATGCACCCTCGAATGTCTTAGTGCGTGTAAAAAGACTTTGCTGGGAAATGAAATTTTAATCCTTCCCGACACTCTGAAATATAACGATTTCCGCGAACAAAGCCCTAGACACGGTTGACTCGCTGCAAACAAGTTAATATAGTAATCCACAAAAACCTATACATATAAATATCGCATTTCTTTTATTGTTGCTAACTTTTAATCCCGCCCAACCAGTCGTGGATGAATCTCTCTGATAATCTATCTAAAGTAATATCAGTAAAGTCATTCAAGCAGAGGTGATTCAGCAGAAATTTTTTTTTATCTTTTACCTGAATACCAGGAAGTTTCTCCACTAGCGAGTGATCTCTGGGAAAAACGGATGTAATTTAACACAAAATACGGTCTAAGGACAAACATAAAGCTATATACGTACCTTCGTATAGACACTCACTGCAATTTCAAAATAGAGATAAATGACGAAGTTGAAAAATGTTAGTAATAGGAGTCATTAGGAAATCAAATAAGCCCATATAATTTTCCCTCAAATGTCATGCCATAAAAGATCGGACTTGGCGTATCTGCGTAGATTCTGTCGCTTAAACAAGGAAACGACTCCCGATAGCTTCCAGTGCCATGTACCGACGACATCTTATCTCTGTTAGGTTAGAATAAATTTTTTTTTCACCAATTTGGACTTACTTAAAAGCTTTTACCAGATACCATTACCTAAGTGATTGTACCTCATACACCGTTTTCAGCACACTCAGGGGACATTATCAATTTTTACGTATGCCTCCGGCTTACGTTGCACCCCAATTACAATATAGTGTTTGGAGACTTTTAGGGGATACCCTACATGCCTATATGGATGATCTTGTAATCTTTTCTAATACCTTAGAAGTACATTCACATAAACTAGAGCTAGTGCTACAGAGACAAAGACAAATAATCTCAGAGTAAAGTATCTAAATGTGAGTTTTTTAAAACCGAACATGTTTATCTAGGTTTTATGTGTCTGGTCAAGGTCTTAAAAGTAGTCCATGGTAAGGTGTCGGCTATTCATAACTTTCCGGTACTTATTAACGTAAAGGGGGGATACAGCACTTTTGCGCTGTAGTGGGTATTACAATCGTATGTAAATATGTAACTCTTCAATCATGACAGCTCCTTTAACAGATCTTACGAAGAAGAGCGTAGATTTATTATGGTCTAAAAAGCATCAACAGGCGTTAGATATCTTAAAAGCGGAATAATGCAGCTCACCTAACTTAAAAATCCCTGATTTAAATAAGGAATTTTTTTTTATTGCAATAGACGCCTCAGACCAAGGGGTAAGAGGGTATTACTTCAGTAATATGATAAACAGTTCTTTCCTATAGCTTTTTATTCACGTAAACTAAAGCCCTCTGAAAGTAAATATGCAGTAATAGCAAGGAAGGGCTAGGTATCTTTAACTCACTAGTACATTTTAAGTTCATAATCTATGGCTATCCTGATAAAGTCCTTACTGAACATGAGTCCTTTACCGAGTTTTTCAAAGGCTTTAATCACAGTCCAAAGGGAACTCGGTGACAAATGATCATTCAGGTCTTTGGAGCCAAGATAAGATATCTACCTGGGAAAGCAATTGTCATAGCTGACGCATTATCCCGCAATCCCGCACCATACAGCAAAGAACCATTAATTGGACTAAAAGATATAGAAACATCCGTGCCTATTGTTAAAACCGTATCTAAACAAGAAAATTCCTTAACCCAAGAGATCGCGACCATTGAATATCTGGGTTGGAGCGCAGAACTGTTACAAACTGAACAAAGCAAGTGTCAACAGTGATAAGCAAAACAATAAACACCAAACAATAAACACTTCGAACGGAAACAAGGTCAGCAGCTAAGCAAAACCAATAAACACTTCGAACGGAAACAGGGTCAGCGGCTAAGCAAACCAATAAACACTTCGAGCAGAAACCCTAAAGCAAAAATATATTTAAAGTATGTGTATCAGAATAATGTAATCAAATGTAATATTATATGTAGGACCGTGACGAGGAAAACCCGAAGAACACAGCAGATGACTAACGACCAGGTAGTAATAATAATCTCTTTCATACCAATCGTCATAAACTGGTTGCATTCCGTCATCCAGGGTTCCCTACTATGTCACAGAAAGCCAAATCACTGTTTTACTGGCCTACAATGCTTACAGATATAAAAAAGCACATAACTAATTGTAACCCGTGTCATGAAAACAAGGGATACACTAAGACACCTGTCAGTTTAGGGGCCTATCCTGTGCCAAATCAATCCTTGAAAGAATATACTTAGAATTATTAACAGAGTTACGAGTCTGACAGAGGGAATAAACACTTCTTAGTGTTAATAGTTCCTTGACACGTTATATAGAAGTAATAGCACTAAAAACAACACCGCAATTGAGTGCATTAGGAATATTTATGAGTGCTAAATCAGTAAACATGGAATTCAACACATGATAATCTGACTCGGGTGGTGTAAATCAATAATCATCTCCATAACACGTGGTGTGAATTCCTTTCCATTAAGAAAACCAATAATATATTTTATCACCCAGAGTCAATCGGTTTGGTAGAATAACTGATAATTAAATAGGAAGTGTCAATGTCTTACGAGTTACATTCGTGATATTGGATCCGAACTGGATTATAGCGGTTCTCGCGGTTTTAAATACCTTTATCATTCATATCTTGTATCTATAGAATTGATACCGCAAGTAGCCTTATACGGTACGCCGCTAGAACATTTTCCACATATTCAAGCCAACCATTAATTTATCAAATATATATATATATAAATAAATATATAAAATAAATAAATATGGATACAAGTGGAGTCAATATAATACACTTCGTAAGTAGTCGGAAGGGTTACAAATTATAATAAAAAGGAATCACGATAAAATCAATAAGCAAAACGTAACCATAGATAATTAAATATCCAAATATATATGCGTAAAGATTTGAACTCTAACTTAACGCTTTAGTAATGACAAATAAGCTAAAAGTTCAAACACATATCCAAAATCTACTGACATATTGTCGTCCCGGTATTTATATTCGTAGTCAATGAAAAAAAAAATTAAATAAATAAATAAATAAATAAAATAATAAATAAAATAAATAAAATAAAAGATTTTAAAGTCAGGAAGTCTAGAAGTGAAAATGTTATCTATGAAATAATCCTATATGAATCTTATACAGGGCTAATAATATATATAGAATTTGTATGGAAACCTTTTTCATATAGTTTGAATAAGGAATATTTAATTTAACATAATTACAATTATGCAGATTCCAACATGAAACTAATATATTGTTCAATTTTGGTACTGTTTTTTTTTTGCAGACATTCTTTTCGTGTGGGTCGAGTATTAAAAAGATAATAAATTTATCCTAAAGTCGTATTATTACAGCAAGTAACGTAACTCTTAGCTGGCTGAGAGCAATCTCCTGCCAAGTGACGACGTCATCATTGCCGTATCAGCATTTGTTCCTTTAAACCTCAATAATCTGCTTACACAGGCTTCATCTGTGTGTCGTCTCTGCTTGCAAAACAGATTGACTGGAGAAAGGAATGCTTAGCCCGAACTTCTCATGGGCAAGGCAGACGTTAGGTACAAGTGTCTATCGGTATGCGCAATGCAACTTGAAATCATTTTAATTAATAAACAAAATAAGGAAATAGAATTTCTATAACATCAAAATGAATTAATTTTTTTTCTGAACCTCATAGACATTTA
>NC_061093.1:4402941-4407941 GCF_015104395.2 Macrobrachium nipponense
GTCCCTGTGTCTGAACAGTTGGACTTAAATCTTTTTGTTCTTAAATTGTACCCATGTTTATGCTTGTTTGGAAAGGTTACTCATTCTCCAGATGCATTGGATTCTAGGTACTAATCTCCTCATAATCCCTATCTGTCAGTTGTACGACCTTTCCTGTACTCTCAATTTCTCATGTTAAGTCAGTTTGTCTGTTGAGTAAAGGAGGTTGAGCAGAAAGATCTTGCAGTCACTCCGTTGCTCATTTTTCCTTTGTGGCTTTATCACGTTCCAAACTTTCATGATTCAGTTATACATTTAATATATATATATTAGGGCTTGTGCCTTGTATGATAAGGCGCCCTATGAGGTAATGTTAGACTAGCGATAATCTTACGCTAAGTCGGTTGGTATTGCACTTCCATCTTCAATGGAGTGTCTGGGGGTTTGTAGATCATTTACGAAGTCGGTATTATCTTGTTGGTTATTACGACGATGTGTTAAACTCATGGTGAGGAGGTTCTTGTAGAAAACACGAAATATAAAAATATATGTATTCTTCTGAAGTTTTACATGCTGAAGATCAGATATGATTGTACAAGTCTTCTAATAACGATAGCTTGATCGCTTCTGCCAATGATGATGGCTAATCCTATTCCTCTACATGATAAAGCTTAGGTAAAGAGGTACAGGTCTTCTAATGACGATAGCTAACTCTGTTCTGCTCGTCTACCATCTCTGTTACAAGTTATGAAGGAACAGACAGTAGTTCGAACATATGAACATACATACAAATGACATAGTTCCATACGAACACACAATCAAAATGAGACACGCTACAGATCACGTAGGCCGTTTGAATTATAGGTCGGGGTAGTTAGTTGTCTCAAGCAGGGAGCTTGGACTAATGTTTATAAACAATTGAATGACTACAGGTGACGGCATGTTATCTTAGCCTACATACTTATTGTATACGTCATCTTTAGCGTCTCTTTTTTAGTCTGATCACATTCCTGCAAGCAATCTGGTTTGACCTCTTTAGTTTTAGACTTTTATATATATGGACTAACATTCCATATTTTATTATGTAAACACTTACATTATATATAATATATATATAATATATATATATATATATATATATAATATATATATATGCATGATTTCACTAGTAGGTGTGATGCAAAATTATGTGCATATGTACCAGTGAAAATATGAAACTCAGGTTATACATAGAAATCATCACAATACATGACTTTTAAAAAGAAATAAATTAAAATATATGATCTATGAACTTTTTGGACGAGCCCTGGTACAGCCAATGATCGGTTCTCGTTAAATGTTCTACAGTATAATATTTAATAATAATAATGAATGACACCTTTGCTATGGCCACATAGGGCAAAAAGGAAGAGAGCAAGATAAAAGTGCAGTGACATTTGGTTCTCGTGTCAAGTTAGATACATATAATTCAGGTTTAATATAATATATTCAACCACGGCATAAGAAGGCAGTGAATTGTGTTCCCTATGTTCTAAATTTAGAAAAGAAAATGCTAACTCTTGAAGGATTAATAAGTTGTTTGTTGCTATCTCATGAAAAATAATATTGATAATAATTATCTGCATTTCTTGATCTTCCACTTTATTCCTGTTACAGAATGGTAGGTTAACCTTTAGCCACTTATGTCTACAGTCAACTGATATATTATCGACAGTGACTTCAGTCAAAATAAGCATGATTACAGCCTTAATCTTAAAGGTGGTGTATACTACTGATGATTCCTGATAATTTCATGAAATCGGGACAACAAAAAGAAAAAAGAAAAAGTAAAAACATACGTAATCAGTGCTGCAACTTACCAAAAAATACTCCTTAGAAAAAGTCGGATTAAAGAGGGAAAGTTTTGAGAATTTATTACTCTAGACCGCCTAAACCAGGATTTACTTTCTTGCATGTAATTTAAGAATAAAGAGATAAAACACACATGCTCATTGTTTGCTAAGACGGTAATCGTTGGAGAATTAAAACTTAAAACATGCAAGAGAATTTCTTGCAATCTCCAAAACTCCATTAAGGCGTCAATTAATAATGAAAACAGTTCCTGAATATCAGAAATCGCCTCTAATGAGGCAAAACTGTTATGGACAGAACCACCGGTTAGACCGAAAGGTTTTTAACGAAGTCAAGGGCCTTTAAAAGGTCTTGACTTCCACGAAGTGTAGAAACGAAGAGGCAAAATCCGACAGAGGATTAAAGGAAGACGACGCAAAAGGTCGTGGGCGCCTAATTAGACATTCCAGGAGTCACAGGAACAATTAGGAACCTCAGAAACCTGGGATAATGAGGCTCTCACCAGCCACCTTAGGACCTAACCCTTCCCTCCGAAAATTGCTAAGACTCTTCAACGACCCCTACAACCAAATGCTTCGTTTTGTTTTTACATTGATTTCCCTTCTGCCCATTATCCTAATATAATAGGGTGGATGGAGGTAGCGGGATCGGCAGTTCTGATCTTGCAGTGACTAATATTATCGTCTGAATCTTGTAGTGCCACGGCCATAAGTATAAAGAATCCAAAGTTTCTAATGCCAAGGTAAGCTGAGAATATTTCGACAAAAATGACTAAGGACATTTTTGTTAGCTTTCATCTCAGAAACTTGTGAAACAAGTTTAATAGATTATTGCTACATCCATAGCAATATTCGTATTCCTGATATTTCCACATCTAAATTACTATATAATGATAACTAATAGTTGCTAATTCCTCAGCAAAAGCGGATGATGATTACTAGTTTCCCATGTTACCGGAATTGCTATAAAGATTCATGTTATATTGCAAAGCCACACCAGGAATCTAATTCATTTGTTTCTAAATGCTGTGACAACGAATTAACCAGGACGGAAACATACGTCAAGCAGCTTGCACTGCTCCACAAACCACTAAATAATTATCCCCAAAACGCTTGTAATCCTAATCTAATGAGCTTTGCCCTTCACTTTTCTTATTCCGTTATCTCAGTTTTACTTTCGTCGGATAACCTGTGGCTTCATAGAATTTCCCCGCAAAGAATATTTAACATCCCAATTCGGCGAATGGACTGAGAAACAGACATAACAAAATTATCTGGTAAGCAGTATAAAAAAAAAAAAAAAAAAACGAGTAGGAAATGGCGCCCCCAACTGCGCCTTATTCGAGCGTGTTCTCGTTTTCACGAACAAAATATTTCTACAAAACTGTCGTAACGTAAGAGCAAATCAGAAATTGCAATACAGTCATGCTTAGGAAATAATCACGCTCACGCCATTGTGTTTTTACTTTCAAAACATCTGAAATAAAATATTAATAAGACATTCAGCATTAATATGTATAAAAATAAGTCACTTATGCTTATTACAACAGTGTTCAGACTGTGCTTCTTTAAATAACCAATAGTATGAATATACATAATAGTATACGCGAATCTTTAACTCAAATATAAATCCTGCCAGAACTCAAAAAAAAAGAAAATAAAAAACTGACATTCAACGAGCTTCTTATCCATAAAAAAATCTCTATGCTGAACTATCAAAAACATACACGAATATAAACCACTAAAAATATATAGAAAATAAGCACCAAAAAGCTTTCACGTATCGGTGTTTTTACTAAATGTAACACAAGTCATCACCCAATTTAGTTGAATGGCATCGTTGACCTTCGAACGGTCAGTCTGGTAAAGCCTCACCAACTATCTCATTTCTCATGTTACTTCAGGAAATTCCTAGACCCTGGGGAAAGAGCTAGTCAATGTTGGGGTTCGCCATCAGCTTGAAGAAGTTATTCAAAGTCCCCTGCATATTCTTGTAGGCTAGGGTTGCCATACAAACTCGTTGTTGGTGTAAGTGCTGTCATCAGGAGCTTCCTCCCCCATCTCACTAACAGCAGCTGCAGCAGTTAACTTCTTGTTGGACAACAGCTAAAAACCTGGTTCACCACCATCATCGTCCAGTCAATCTTGTATGTCATCCTTGGGAACGTCGTCATCACCTCCCTTCAACAGTTGGGCACTAAAGTCGTTCATGTCACTACCTGGGAAGTTGATCAGGCCTTCTTTCAGGATATAGATCTAAGTGAGCTACAAGGTCTGCAAAGTGACATCCTTCCAAGAATCTGCAAAGCTGTAGATGGCAGACTTCAGCAAATACTTTTGCAGATTCTCCAGAGTCTGCTCCCCTCCATGTATCCAAGGCTTGCTCCTTTTCCTCCTCCTCTTCAAATATCACCATCACCACCTTCAGGAACTTTCTGCTGCGTAGCCATTTTGTTGTAACAGTGACACCTTGGCCCATCGTTTACATGAGTGCATCTGTATCAGGAGGCAATGATATGACCTTAATAACACTTCTGTTACCAACCTACTGGGTTGTGGTAGGATCTGCAAGCACGAAGTCCATGAGCAACAAACCTTCACATAATGTACAGCAAAGCTAAGGTCCTATGTCTAACGACAAATAGACTTAAGTAGTTATGGAACGAATCAGAAATTATCTTTAAGGTGAACTAAGCCTTCACCAAATGATACCAAAAGGGAGACTATCTGTTAATCCATACATGGCACATGGTTGTCACACATATCCATCTATGACTGGTTTGCAAATATGGCTACCAGATGTACTTGAACAAAATAAAGCAGACATATGTTGCTTCAACAGATTTCAACTGGGTAAATTCATTTCTATATCCTCATTCAAGGTCTCAGTGAGTAAGGAACAATGGAACAGACTAATTTCATTTTATATTTGAATCAAAACAGAGCTTTTCATCAAGTCATTCAGTATTTGCTAAATTTCCTCTATTCCCTTCTCGGAATCATCCATGGATTTGCCACGAGTCTTCTGGCTGGAAAGCCCAAGTCTAATTTTGAACTGAAACAGTCAACCCTCAAATGTCTTAAAAGTCCTTAATGCCAAGCAGACATGTATACCTCATGGCAACAGTCTTCAATTCAGCATGCACCAAGGCCAACCTCTACCAGCGAAAC
>NC_061093.1:4412941-4423383 GCF_015104395.2 Macrobrachium nipponense
TCATAATAATGGTGAAAGGGGCAATTGAGAATAGTAGTTAAAAAAACAAAATAATGACAATTAGTGAACAGATTGCGGTAAAATTAGTTTCTGTCAAATTCGCATTTCCGATATAAAAAAGATATTTTCCCTAGCATAAATATTGTGTTTTCAACAAATCTAACCTTTATTTCTGTCATAAATGATCAGATTTAGAGAGACAGCCAACCCCCCTCTTAATAACTACAATAATGGGGTTCCTCAGTGACAAATCGGTGTTTTTGAGTGGGATAATACAGAAAACTTGTAAAATAAGAGAAGCTAACCTAAACATACTCACCTAACCTAGCCTAGGAGAAAACGTATAAAATAAAGATTAGCTGTCTAACCTAAACACACCCACCTAACCTAACCTAGGAGAGAACTTGTAAAATAAGAGAAGCTGTCTGACCTAAATACACCCACCTAACCTAACTTAGGGGTTGGGCCCTCCTTTCTTAGCCCCCGTCTCCTTACCTCACCTACGTGGGTGGAAAACTCTACAAAAAGAACAACGACTGCACATCTGAACAACGGAATCCCTGACAGTCAACTGACACGCACTTTTTCAGAAGGACGGATGAATTCCAAAATCGCAGTTAATTTGATAATCTTGAAACAAAGCAACCAATCGGGTTTCGGCATTTTTACCGTACCCATAATTCATAACCAAAAACAAAGGACAATCAGGCATTTTTACCGACAATACATTGACAAAAAACAAAATACCATTGGGAGGAAAACTAACATGGTAGCATAAACTTATTCTTGGGATAACAATAAGAACAAAATTCATCAGCAAATATCTCTGTAAACCTTAATTTGGGGAAAATTCGAGTAAGTTTTTTGTACGAATCTCAAAAATATATAAGTAAAAAAATAAAATATATCAGATTTTGACCGAAACTGTAATAATACCCAGATTGCATATAATTAAATAAACACCAGGGGACCTTAGGTGGTTACAGTTGTCAGGTCCAGAAGGTTAAATAAGAACATTTAAAGTAGCAAAGCTCTACACTGACAATAATCCCCTTTGGGAATGCAAGGTTTTGGGGTAAGGTAAATCACCATCGACACAAAATGGCATTTAAATTAATGAATGAATCGAGGTATAACAAGCAATGCGTACCTACCGAGCCATAGTAAGGCAACACAGCCTAACATCCCCTTTTAAAACCGTAAGGGGGAGGCGGAATGGCGCTTCAGGCCTTATCCACAATTTTAAAGATTCTTGGCAAGCTTGTATGTTCTGGCAAGCGGTAATGGTAATTCTATACAATAGCTCCGCCACTAATAATTTTGACAATTTTTTTTTTCTTGATGAATTACTTAGTGCTTTACCTAAAGCAGATTTTTTTTTTTTTTTTTTTTTTTTTGTTTTTTTTTTTTTTTTTTTTTTTTTGAGGAGGAACAGTATTTTTACCCTATTTGTTAACCTTTCCAATCTTGGGGGACCCCCAGTGGGAAACCGGGGTTTTTAGATGGGGAATGAATTAAAGAATCCGTTTTAACATACGAATAATGGCATGTAGAATTAGCAATAAACAAGGCTACCAGCTAACTTAAACAAACCACATAACCTAACCTAGCAGCCGTATCCTTACCTAGAGCGGGGAGGGGGGGGGGGGGGGGGGGGGGGGGGGGGGGGAGTCCTGTCCTTCGCCCACCCACACACCCTGTGCCCCCCCCCCACCCCCCCCCCCCTTACACAGCCATATTAAATATAAGACAGCCTAAAACCCTTTGTGTACTTACTTAGGTTGGAGGGTAAAGGTGAGCTGCCATCTTTAAGAATGCATGGAGCCTATGATCCAATACTTTAAAATACACTTTTAATAACACCGTGATCTTGGCAGTACTTTATTATTCTTTCGATGTTACCACAATAATGCAAAACAAAATCTTTATAATTTAAATAATAACTGAGACAAGAACTTGGGAGAAAATCCACATAAATTGATGTCAAAGTAAGTGGTAAATGAGAAAATGCACCAGAAGTTGAAGGTTCACACGCCTTCATGGCTCTCAAAAGACTGAAAAATTAGCGGTGGACATTGTGTGAAAAGTGCCGAAAAGTGTTAGTTTCCTAGTAAAACTGTCACCTGATTGGGTATTCAAGTCACGTGATTCTAGTTTTGTTAAAATGCTAGTCCCAAGTAAAATGTGGATAATCATCATTGGTTAAAAAAAACTATGACGTTTGGGTGACGTCTTACTACGTAGAATACAGTAGATGATGTAATAATGACAATCTGTGTTTTTAACGTACAAACGAACAAACGACAGCTCAGTCGAAGAGGAATTTGAGAGAGGTATGAATTCGAGGAACTGTTTTTTTTCAGGCGGGTCAAATTTAATTTTGATTATTAAACCGCTTCTAGACCTAGCGCCGCTTAGATTTATATATCAAACGAAACCTTGGACTTCCCTCTTTTTAGTGAAAGTACTTAATTTTGATAACTTGCTGGCGGAGCAGACGGAAAGAATTGCCGAAAAATATGAATTTACCTTAATTGGATGGACACAAACGTTTTCATGACTTACATCCAGAACAAGATGGTTGTGGCTCATCTAGTATCGTCGTCATCATCAAAAAATGATTCCCTAGGTGGTGATGGTGGCTGAAGTGTATCTTAAAGGTGGATATAATTTAGCAACTTTAAGTAATAAAACGTGTAAAACTGAATATTGGTAGTGCTTAATAATAAATGAATACCTTAATATCTTGACACAATCGTTCAATATTTTGTGTGTGATTATTATTATTATTGGGATCAACAAAATTGTGTGTGGTTAACTTGAAAATGAGTGTATCAACTCACTGATTTTACTATAACCACGCCATGAATCACTATAAATAACAGCTTGGTTTAATGTAATGAATGATAAAAGGAATTAAAGTTTCACCTTTGCGATTGTCAGCACCAGGATCAATTAATGCCTCGACAATGAATTTTTTTGATGTTCTCTCAATACCACCAAACCAACACTGGGTAAGAGGGCGACCGTTACTGCATTTACTCTGAGTAATTAGAGTTTCATCTATTTCAAGGCCAATACAGTAGTGTCAACACAATCGAAAACAGTTACCTCACTACAAAAACTTCTCCAATCAAGACTGGTCTTTGACGAGATATTCAAATACTTAACAATAGGACGCTGGTTCCAAAATTCACTTAAAAATTGTCAATGAAAAACAAGCAATTTCCTTACCGGCAATTTAACTTTCTAAAAATGTGCCTTATCCGATCACTTACATCACTTACAGTATAATAACAATATTGTCTCTTGTATGCCTTTTGTCAGAAACATAACCGGTACAGCGCCAAACGTTTTTATCATTTTGAAATTTACACTTCAAACATTGTACTGCTGCAGGTAACACTCCAAGTGGTCTTAAAAAATCAATACCTTTTGTTTCATTTGCAAAGAAATCGTGAATTAAGCGAAATTAATCAAAGTTACAAGACGAACACAGACTCGACATATGTTCACTCTATGAAAGACTTGAACCTAATGACAAGAGAAAATGTCTGACACCTGTAAGATTTTCATCAGGTCACGTGACTCCTACACATAACACGTAACTACCCACAATGCAATTTTAAGGCGGGGAAAAATTCGCATTAGAACCAAAATACAGTTCTAAACAAAAACAAACTCGCATCAGAGCACAGACTACGTCCGTGTTTAAGTAAACAAAAACACTTAGAAATTTTTCGAGGACGGTGATTATATACATTCATATCTCGGATATGGTGATATTCCCCCAAAAATGTTCATCAGAGACAAAGTTTAATTATTTTTTTATGCCAAATGCATCTATAACACTATAATTATTATAGAATGAGTTGGAAATACTATAATAATACCCAGAATGCTTCCACATCTTTCGTGTCTGGGGTTTCCGTAAGAGATACAGCAAAGGACGTGTACGTGTCAGTCAGCGAGCCACATTGGTAACCAAATGCTTCGCTGCATTTTCCAATTTCAAAATACATATTGATATAAAAAGCCGACCTCCCATATTGAATTCTGCCTTTCTGAGATCCACGGATACCTCTTATATCATTTGAGTCGTGATGTACGAGTAGCGTGAGCGCAAGCTAGCTTGTATATGTATACCACGAAGCGGAAAAAGGAAACAGCTACAATAAAATTGCGTATGAGAGAGAGAGAGAGAGAGATGTTTACAATGCAACAAACAACACTACAGGAGCGATAAGACTTGAACAGAAATGACGGAGTACATGCCTGAAGGCTAGGCAATAATCTTCCACCTGTGCATAAGTACTATCTTTAGTTTTCTACCTTTCAGTTCAAAACCTTTCTCGCAATTGATGTTGTTCGAATGTCCCTGGTCTCACCTTGAATTTCTTGAAAAAATGTTTATTTATATAAACTACGTAAAAAATAACATTGCTATGGCTTGCGTATGGACTTGCTACTGTAATAAGCTCCTAACGATGTAAAAGTTCTCAGGGTTGGTAATTTTTTTATATAGACGTATAAATATGTATAAATATAATATATATATATATATATATAGAAATATATATAGTATATAATATATATATATATATATATATATATATATATATATATATATGTGTGTGTGTGTGTGTGTGTGTGTGTGTGTTTGTGTATGTGAGTGTAATGTAAATAAATCCTATGTTAAAACAGGATACATCTCACTGGTTTAAAGCTAAGGACTATAATTCCGTGGAACGACTTCCTCCCTTCATTTATATTATATAAATATATATATGCATATAAGTTCAGATACACACACACACACACACACACACACACATATATATAATATATATATATATATATATATCATATATATATACTAGATATATATAGATATATATATATATATATATAGGATATATATATATATATATATATATATATATATATATATATATATATATATCTATATATAGATATATATATATGATATATATAGATATATATATAATCATATAATATATAGTATATATATCTATATTATATATATATATCTATATATATATCTATATATAGATATTATATATAGATATATCTATATATATCTATATATATATATATATTATATATATATAATATATATAGATACATCTATATATATATATATATATATATATATATATATATATATATATACAATACATGCTATTCGGTTTAAAAAACTGTGACAAATGCTATATTGGTGAAAGTGGTCGTTCCTGGACCAGAGGAAACCTGAATATATTGCAGCTTGCCGTTTGGGTAATGTTTTACAGCGCCATTGCTAAAGACACTTGGATTCTGATCATGCCATTGACTTCGGGGGAGGCAAAGTTATATACATTTAAGAGTGCGGATCGGGAACCGCCTGATATATAGGAGGATTGTGGAAGGTGCTCTCATCACTTTAAATGACACCTTTGAGAGGGAAGGAATACTACCATGATGTATAATTTACTTTTAAGTGAAGAGATTTCCAAATCAACGAATTTCAGAAATGTGTACAGGCTTATTCAATCTGATAATGTAGACGACCACCCTTCACCCGTTCCAGAATCAGATCTACGAACTAAATATTTGGATAACGACCCTCAAGATTTCGTTCAAGAAGGCAAGCGTTTTGTCCCGCCCCGAAGATCATGGAAAATTCTAGAAATGACTTGTTCGCATATTTTAACCTTGTTTAACCGTTTCAGTTCATTTATATTTATTTCTATTTCTTCAACAATCTTGTGTCTCTCATTGAGTTAGTGATCAAGTCCACAGAAGGATGGACGAAAGCTGTAAGATTTGTAATTATTCCTAATATATATATATATATATATATATATATATATATATATATATATATATATATAAAGGTAATGTCACGGAGGAAAATGGAAACACGAGAACTTGAGTAAATGGTCGTTAAGACCGGAAGATCTCGGAATTCTCATGTTCCCCTGTTCCTCCGTGGCAGCACCTTTATCTATACATAGCATCACGTTTTATATTATTTCGTGATCAAGTTATTCGTAAATATTTGCGTGTGTGTGTGTTTGTGCGTATGTATAATCGTAACCACTGAGAAATTTTCAAGTAACGTTAATAAAACATCTTTATTACTTACCGGTTAGTGCAAGAGGCTTGATCTAAATCTTGTCTTTTTATTTCAACTAGTTGCTTCAGCACATACCTGCAATCAGAATGAATACAATTTTAGAACAAAAAGTCATAAAATGAGCACCTGAAAGAATAAACCAAGACGAAGAACTCATTCCTAAACGTGAAGAGGACACAAGAACATTAATTCGAGAGAGAGAGAGAGAGGAGAGAGAGAGAGAGAAGAAGGAGGATAGAGAGAGAGAGAGAGGAGAGAGAGAGAGAGTTTATTTAAAAAAATATTCACTTTAAGACATTTATGTAACGTTAGAAATCTCGACGGTAATAGATGTTAATTTTTTTTAAACTCCTCTCTCTCTCTCTCTCGCTCGTCTTCGAGTTGTCACCCGTGGATTCGCTCTGAAATATTAGTAATGCTTTATATATATACATATATATATATATATATAGATATATATATATATATATATATATATATATATATGTATATATATATATATATTATATATATATATATAATATATACATATAGTATATAGGTATATATATAAGAACATCTGAACAATATAACATGGTCCGGTTAGCCTCGCCAAGGAGCACCGACAAAATACATTCAATTTTAAAGCTGACAGGCAAGAGAGAGAGAGAGAGAGAGAGAGAGAGAGAGAGAGAGAGAGAGAGAGAGAGAGAGTTCTCTATAGTATCGATTGTCTCCTACAGTTTCTCTCTCCACAATCCTTTCCTTAATGCTTAAACTAAACCCAGCCATTATATTTCAGTATGTCGGAAAAAATACGAGTCGTAGGGATTGAAATAAAACCATTCGAGCGCAAGAGAGAGTTAGATTGAAATGTCGACCAGGCAGGTGCGCATAGAGAGAGAGAGAGAGAGAGAGAGAGAGAGAGAGAGAGAGAGAGAGAGAGAGAGTGGGGCGAGGGCGTTGTTGGGGGTGTCACACTATTCCAAAATTTCGGAATGACTTAATTGGAAACTTCATTGCTTGCATAACGAATATCTGAGAGCAATTTCATGCACATTTTGTCACACTTGTGCGTTGCGTGGATGGCTGCACACTGACGCGTTCAGTTATGCGTGTATTAAATTCCAGCAGCAGTGTGACTTCAAAGCTGTGCGCGGAAGGAAATGAGAAATAGCGAATTCACAATATGGCTACGAGGGAAGCAACGTCGCGAACTCTGCTCATAAAATGGAATGTTAGCAGGTAAATTTGGCAAGTCGGGTGAAAAAGACACTACCCTATAGTCACGATCTCTTTCAATCGTAGTTAACATCAATAGTTGTGAAGTTCATCGTTTAGAGAGAAAGAGAGAAAAAAAAATAATGATCACGAAATATCACCAATCCTTTTCCCAAATCATCATTACTTCCTTATTAACACAACGTAACTTGCACAGTTACCTAAACGTCTCGACCGATGCACACGGGAAAAATAATAATAAATAAAATAACGACGATAAAAAAAACAAACGCATCTACCTATCATCTCAGTTACAGAATAAAGACATCAACCTTCATGATTATCGTGAGAAGGGTATAGCGGGGAGGAGGGCGGGACGGGGGAAGTAGGAGAGAGGGAGGGGTAGGAGGAGAGTATGAGAGAGGGAGGGGTTTTGGGGGGGTTGGGGGGGGTGGAGGAGTGCTTGAAGCGGACAGGGTTTCCAAACAGTAGGAAGTGTCACGGGGTCATGATGGATCAGCTCTGAAAGTTCTCCCTACGCACCGTCTCTTGATCCTTTATTAATGGTTTATGCCAAAGAAACATGTGCTTCTGATTCTAGCCTTCCAAGTCTTCGTCTACGGAGGGGGTGAGGGAAATGGGGCTGATCCTTTTAAGAGAGAGAGAGAGAGAGAGAGAGAGAGAGAGATTCTCCAAGCATTCATAGACTGATCTGTGTGCTTGTTGTGTAAATAAGAGAGAGAGAGAGAGAGAGAGAGAGACCTTACAGACCTTACATCTTGTTCGGGTTGCCCCAGGTCCCTCAGTATGAGGCACCTCTAATGTCTACCAGAGAGTTGCTAGTACATCTTCCGGTATATTTTGCATCTTCCAATCTTGGATGGTCTGGGATGCAGCTTAGATATTTGTCGAGCTTATTCTTAAACACATCTACGCTCACTCCTGTTATATTCCTCAGATGAGCTGGGAACACATTGAATAGATGCTGCATTATCGATGCTGGTGCGTAGTGGATTAATGTCCTGTGTGCTTTCCTTATTTTTCCTGGTATAGTTTTGGGCACTATTAATCTACCTCTGCTTGCTCTTTCTGATATTTTTAGCTCCATGATGTTTTCAGCTATTCCTTCTATCAGTTTCCATGCCTGAATTATCATGTAGCGTTCTCTTCTCCTTTCTAGACTATATAATTTTAAGGAGTGTAGTCTTTCCCAGTAGTCAAGGTCCCTAACTTCTTCTATTCTAGCTGTAAAGGACCTTTGTACACTCTCTATTTGTGCAATATCCTTTTGATAGCGTGGGTACCATATCAAATTGCAATATTCAAGTGGACTACGATCATATGTTTTATAAAGCATAATCATGTGTTCAGCTTTCCTTGTTTTGAAGTGCCGTAACAACATTCCCATTTTTGCTTTACATTTTGCCAAAAGAATTGCTATTTGATCGTTGCATAACATGTTTCTATTCATCATCACACCAAGGTCTTTAACTGCTTCCTATTTTTGTGAGTCTCATTATTAGGTCCCCTATATGCATATAGCTTTCCTTCTCTGTCTCCATCCTATTTACCTCTGCCCAATCATATACTTTGTTAAGGTCTCTTTGTAGCACGTTCCTATCTTCATCACAAGTAATTTCTCTACTTATTCTTGTGTCATCGGCGAAACTACTCACTACCGAGCCCTTAACATTACTGTCTGTTTGCAATCATAATAACAAACAGTTATGCAGCTAACACCGTACCTTGTGGCACACCGGAAATTACCTTAGCTTCATCCAATTTCTCATCGTTTGCAATAACTATCTGTTTTCTGTTGTGTAAAAATTCTTTTAACCATCTTCCTACTTTATCCACTATATTATGTTTTCTAATTTTCTTCGCTAATATATTATGGTCTATCTTGTCAAAAGCTTTTGCAAAGTCTAGATAAACCACATCTGTTTCATTTCCGCTTTTCATATTTTTGTATATGTTTTCATGGTGGACTAACAGTTGGGTTTGTGTACTTTTTCCGGGTACGAAACCATGTTGTCCTATATTAAACAGATTATTTTTTATTAAATGTTTCATAATATTTTTCTTCATTACCCTTTCATACACTTTCATAATATGTGATGTTAGACTCACAGGCCTATAATTACTTGCCTCCAGTCTTGATCCACTTTTGAATGTAGGGGTAATATATGCTAATTTGTGCTCATCATAAATCGTGCCTGTATCTACACTTTGTCTTAATAATATTGCAAGTGGCTTTGCGATAGAATGAACTAATTGCTTTAACAAAATAGCAGAAACTCCATCAGGCCCTGCTGCAGCTCCATTTTTAATTTCATTAATAGCCTGCACAATATCAGCTTCATTAATATCTATGTCAGCTAAATATTCACTATTTTCGTCCCTTACTTCTATATCATTATCTTCATCATCTATTCTAGGGGTGAATTGCTCTCTTATATCGTGTCTGCCAATATGTTGCAAATTTCCTTTTTTTCATTCGTTAATCCTCTCCCTTCAATTCTTAGAGGGCCCCTATTTCTATTCTTCTTTTTTTCATCTTTTTCGCGTATGAGTAAAATAGTTTTGGGGTTTTGCTTGATATTTATTAGGGTTTTTTCTTCCAAGTCCCGTTTTCATTTTCTTTGATTGTATAATCTTTTGTTCTGCATTTTCTATCTTACTTTTAGTTCTATAACTTTCCATGCATTTTTTTCTTTTGCAAGACCTTTTTTTCCACTTTTTTCTGACTTTCTGGAACAAGATCCTTCTGTCTCTTGGTATGTATGACTGATGTTTACTTTTCTTCTTCGGTATATATTTATCCACTATTTTCTCTAACATTTTATACAATATCTCCGTACTTACCCATATGTCATCACTTACGAAAATTTTATCCCAATCTTTCTTTAATTCTTCATTTATTTCTGACCATTTTATATTTTTACTGTAGAAGTTGTATTTTCCATATCCTTCCCACTTTTTCATTTCTTGGTATCTCTGTTTTCACTTGCTTTGGAATGGAAGGATGTTAATTCTATGACATTATGGTCTGAAATACTCGCATTATAAACTATTATTTCTTTAACATAATTCATCTCGTTCA
>NC_061093.1:4423883-4438883 GCF_015104395.2 Macrobrachium nipponense
CATCTCGTTCACAAATACTAGGTCTAAAGCATAGACTGATCTATGTGCTTGTTGTGTAAATGAGAGAGAGAGAGAGAGAGAGAGAGAGAGAGAGAGAGAGAGAGAGAGAGAGATGAGAGAGAGATTCTCCAAGCATTCATAGACTGATCTGTGCTTGTTTGTAAATAATAGAGAGAGAGAGAGAGAGAGAGAGTAGAGAGAGGAGAGAGGATTTCCAAGCATTCATAGACTAATTCTGTGTGCCTTGTTGTAAATAAGCGGATTGAGAGAGAGATGACGACGAGAGAGAGACGAGAGATGACGAGAGAGAGAGAGATTCTCAAGCATTCATAGTTGGGACGGATTCTGTTGTGCATGTTTTGTAAACTAACCAGAAAGAGATGAGAGAGAGAGAGAGAGAGAGAGAGAGAGAGAGATTCTCAAAGCATTCATAGGCTGATCGGTTTGTTTTTTGGGTTGTATTTTTTTTTTAAAAATTTTAAGTGGAGAGATAGAGAGAGAGAGAGAGAGAGAGAGCGAGAGAGAGAGAGAGAGATTTCTCCAAGCATTAGAGAGATAAAGACGAGAGAGATTCTCCAAGCATTCATAGACTGATCTGTGTGCTTGTTTTGTAAATAACAGAGAGAGAGAGAGAGAGAGAGAGAGAGAGAGAGAGAGAGATTCTCCAAGCATTCATAGGCTGATCTGTGTTTGTTGTGTAAATAAGTGAATGAAAGATAGAGGAGAGTAAGCGAATAGGAGAGAGATAAACTATAAAGTACATTTTGGAGCAGCTAACTTCACGAACTGTAACATTTTATGCAAATGACACCCAAACACTGATGCTCTTCAGTTGAGGTAAAATACCCTTTGTCATTATAACATCACAGGCATAAAATTAGTTCGGGACACTTCCTTCCTTTGACACTGCAAGATTATCATTATTATTATATTGCGCTTTAACATTTCACCTAAACACAACCGCCTGCCTACACTCTCTATTAAACGCTTTTCGACCATTCCCACTCTGGTTACATTTATAATCGATACCTTCACTCAAGTTCTGATTTCTTCTCTGTCCGCTGGGCGCTGGTTCGAACCCACGAGAGGACGAAATTATTATCAACTGAAAAATTCCCCTTACGTTTACATATATGAAAATATATTAATTCCGAGGTAGAGCGAATTAGATATTAAAGGACATTTGTAGCTCGAACAATTTATATGAATCACGGTGATGTGATCATTATTTATAATAAGTATGTTTAACAAGAATCTGTGGTATCAGCGTCAACTCATAATAAGTCAAGCTGTATTTCAAACAAAACTTCTTTATTATTATAGACATCAAATTGAAAAATGTTTCCTTTCTCTCTCTTTTACGGAGCATGATAATTTCAGATTCAACTTCAAATTACGACGCAATTTCTTCAATGAGAATTGCGACTATAGCTACTCTCTCTCTCTCTCTCTCTCTTCCACTTTATGAAAGTTTTGTCTTTAAAAATATCAGGTAAAATGAAAACTACGTTAATGGTAGAAAAAAAGACGCAGTAACCCGAAAATGCGCTCTCTCTCTCTCTCTCTCTCTCTCTCTCTCTCTCTCTCTCTCTCTCTCCAAAGTTATGCATCTTATGCGACTATGCCGCCACTAAGAAATCTTCTGTACAATTACTGCGGTGCCTAACGATTGCTATTTGGAATCTCTAATCATCCCAGCTACCTACCAGGAAGCCAATCATCCGTTCGCCAGATGGAAAAATGTCTATTTGCAGATTGACATCTGGCAACAGCAAAATAAATTAGGCGAATCCTCTTACGCCATGATCAGTAACATCGCGACGTCAACAAAGAAGCTTAGGACCATTTCGTGCTATCGGTATAAGGAGCAATTTTTTGCTGGTTAAGAAGTGAAATACCGAGTAAATTGGAAAATGGGAAAAATATTTTGATACTAGGTGTGGGAGGAATATATTTTGGTACAGGCAGAAGGTTCATATGGGATATATCCTGTTTAAAACCAGGGGTCGAATATGATGTAACAAAAATGAGATAATCTAGGAATACATGTTATCATCGATTTAAGAGAGGAATAAAAAAAAATTTTGTAAGAAGTGAAACTGGAGAATATTTTATCAGATAATATCGGAAAGATATTTTATTGGAAAAGATTATATGATCCTTAAACGATGTTAGGTATGGGTGCTAATTCTTGGGCTGTTATCTCCAAAGTCATATTTACGTATCAAATTTTTAAGCATTAGACATGCTGGTGCTAGATGACGATATGCTGTCCCATTTCATTTACTGATTAACTAATATAATTAAATTATAGGAATAAACACATTAAATAAATTCTATATAACCGACAGAATTTGAAATATCTAATACTAACAAAGAATTTAAATCTAATACTAACAATGAGACTCCATTTAGATATTAATATTACAGTTAATGAAAATAAATTTTAAGAATAAGAACAATATAAGAGATTTAAACTGCTCAAACCTTCAGTGACTCTTGGAGTTGCCAGTTTTGTAGATTAACAAATTTTTTAGGCAGAGGTTTTACATTCAAAGCGGAATTTTTTCATTTATAAAAAAAAGCTTCTTCATATTGGAACTCCCACGTGGCATTACAAAAAAATCCCATTCGATTAAAAAATGTTGACTCTGACAGGGAATTGACAAATTGCTGTCGAACTCAGTGATCTGTAAGGTCGGAATCGGTATCAACTTATACCTCACTTGTTGGCCGAGTCGGTAATGTCACTGAAGTTCCCGTTTCTCCTCTGTGCGCTGGTTCGAATCCACGACAGGAAGAAATTATTATCAGCTAAAACATTCCTCTTCGGCTAACATATATGAAAATATGTTTATTCCAAGGTAGAGCGAATTGGATATTAAAGGACATTTATCTTTTAATGTATATATATATATATATATATATATATATATATATAGATATATATATCTTCATATATATATATATATATATATATATATATATATATATATATATATATATGTGTGTGTGTGTTTAATTAGTGCAACAGGGCAACACACATACTCCATGCAATGAAATTCAATAAGGGTGATATTCATGGAGATGTTTCCCGCAGATCGTCCTAGTAGTGCCAATAGGGGTCTCAGGTGAGGGGTTGTCGGTTAGTAATCTACAGGGCTTAAAGTTTGTGTGCCCAGGTATTACCAGAGGCTATACAGGGGTCCAGCAGAGTGATTTGTGTCCTACACGCTGAAAAATAAGGGAGAGAGAGAGAGAGAGAGAGAGAGAGAGAGAGAGAGAGAGAGAGAGAGAGAGAGCCATAAAAAAAAATAATAAGGGAAAAGAGGGAGGGGCAGATAAGATATATACCAGGAATTCTAAATCATGAAAAGGGAGAGGGGGAACAGAAAACCGTAAAGACGACCACTCATGTCATCATGATCCGGTACTTCCTTCATGTTTGGGTTTTTACACGAAGCTGTTTGGCATAACCTAGGAACTGCCCCATCTCTCAAATTCTGAATTGAGATGAATTCTTTTGTATTATTGATGTATAGGTTTTGATTGAATTATAGGTTTTGATTAAATCATAGGTTTTGATTGATTTATAGGTTTCAGGCATAATGCCAAGCACTGGGGCAACTGAGGCCATTCAGTGCTGAAACGGAAATTGACAGTGACAAGGTTTGAAAGGTGTAACAGGAGGAAAGCCTCGCATTTGCACCACGAATCAATTGTTAGGAACGTGTGGAAAGTAAGATGGAAGAAAAGTAATATGAAAGGAGGTACAATAAAAGGAATGAAAGTAGTTGCAGCTAGGGGCAGAAGTGACGCTGCAAAAACCTTAAGTGATGCCTACAATTCTTTTGTAGTAGAAATCCGAAAGTGTAATGATAAACTGCAAAGCTTACAGAAAAATAAATATGCAATGGAAATCTTTATCTCCTGCCGTCTTGTTTTCTAGATAAAATTAAAGGAGTAAAAGATAAAAATAATGGATAATTTAAACAAAATATTTTGGATACAAGGCACAAAGGTCATAATTCATTTCACCACCTACCAAAATGCGAGCAAGCAAGCTTACAATATCTTTCTCATTAGCGGGCAAATCATACCTCCACGGCAAGATTTTCATCACTTGAGCTACGAAAGCCATTCTGTCTTAATCTTTCTTATCGTAAAATGGAGAGAGAGAGAGAGAGAGAGAGAGAGAGAGAGAGAGAGAGAGAGAGAGAGATGCGGGGGAGGTGGGGGGAGCGGCTGCTGACTGATCTCCTCGGTTGCCTAAATGATTGACAAGTAACACAGAAAGGCTTTCTTGGTCAGTAGGGCACAATGGCAGCCTTGCTCACCGTGAGCGCCTTATCACAAAGGCCCTTCCAGGTCAAATGCTCTTCATAATAATTCGACCGTTCCAGAGTTCCAGAAGTCATGTGGTTATTAGATACTTTATCATAAGAAAGAGGCCGTATCTCCTCTTTAGACTGCCATTTGGGGGAGAGGGTGTGGCGAAAATGAACAGCCATACATTGCGATGATTGGAGCAGGAAACATGTTAGAGAGCAATGTAACGGCATCACAAATGCAAAAGGAGTCTATTTCTCCCAAGCAAAGAGAGATGCAATGTTTCGAGGCTTCTTGTGGCTAGACAGAATAAAGCAATATGCTAAACAAAATCAGGACATGATTGAAAAACAAAGTTTGGACAATTCTTAATTAGATAATCACCACCAAGAAATAACAGGCGTCATCGATACAAGAGTCAATTGTAAAATTGGAGGATGAAGCATGCTTTAACACACACACACACACACAAACACACATATAATCGTATATACATAAACAACCGTGGGTTTAATAAATTCATGTTCCATTGATTACAAGTGTTTGTTACACCGTCTAATTCCCTCTCATTGTTTAGATTCGTATGTGCATTAGAGTAAAAAAAACATTATTTTGCGAAAGTGAGTCATAGTCTATACACATACATATTATATATATATATGTGTGTGTGTGTGTGTGTGTGTGTGTGTGTGTGTGTGTGTGTGTACTGTAAGTATGTATGTATGTATGTATGTATGTATGTATATGTATATAAAAAGTGGTAACGACATTCACAGGTGCACTGTGATTCACTTTTGCTAAATAATGTTTCTTTCAACTTGAAGAGTCGAAGCATTAAGAAGGAGATGGGCGCTGTTATAATAAACACGTGTTATCAATGCAACATGAAATCTTTCATATTCTTCCTGTAAAGGAAGCTGAAAAGACATTAGAGAAGTGGCATTTCATACTTTGCACACTTGTCCCTCCACCCACACCACCATTTTATTATTATTATTATTATTATGAGACCTAGGTTTAAAAATATTTTTTGGAAAATAAAATCAAAGTTTTCAGTCCTAGAAACCATATACATAAAAGTGCAAATGATCATTAAAGACTGGACTAGCATCAGAAAGGTATATCGATCTGTTGGCAAATGAGGTACTTGGGTATGAAGTAACAAGACAGGAACCTTTTATACTGGATAATACCTGGGAATAAAAAGAAAAAAAAAAAAATAGACCGAAGCAAAATGCGATGACGAGGGCAAAGTAGAGTAATAAAGTCAAGAAAGTCAAGTTGTACGATGGGTAAGAAGAGATAAGACAGACTAACTGGAAAAACAGGGATATGATGGTCACAAAGCCAAGTATTCAGGGAAGGGGGGAGGGGGGTGACATCAGAGTAACCCAGTGAATTAACACTGAGATATGCACAGGTGAAAAGAACAAAAAGAGGAAAATGCTTGTCAGCAGGAGGGATGGATCAATAATAATATACAAAAAAGTGGAATGGCATCCTTGGTAGGGAAATTTTTTGAGGTCATGAATAAGATACGAAGGAGATAATCTGGTTGTCTTACAAGAACGTGAAGAAAGTGGTATTAGTAATACAGAAAATAGGGACTTGGAAAGTAATGGACCTTGATGGAATCACTCCAGATATGATTTTAGCTACAATCAAATACCTCATGTATTAACCGGACATTTTTGTAGAATACAAGATGAAGACACAAAGCCTGGTGAATAGGAAGCCAAGGCAAAGGTATCTAAGAAAGATGGTCTGACAGTACACGGTAACTACAAAGGCATTACATTAGCAATGAGTGTAATGAGTGCATTCATTATGCTCATTCTCAGTCTTGAAGGAAAGAGTGATAAAATACTTCGGGATGAACGTTCGCTTTTAGAAAAGGCAGCAGTTACACAGCTCAGATATTTATGTTAATATATACCGTGGCTGTCTATGGAAATTAAAAGTTCCCTTCAGATGGCCTTTGTTAATAATTTTTACAGACCAGTTTTATGGAAGGTCTAGTATCAATGGTTATCCTATTGAATATGTAAAATTAGTGTAAATTATCCAGGATGGGAGTAGATGTAAAGGCAATGTTGGCGGAGGCAGGTCAGGTGAATCTGCAGTAAAATGAGAGGGGGGAGGGGGGGGGGGGTGGGGGGGGTGGGGGGGTGGGGGGGTTCAAGGTAATATGTTCCCCTAAATACTGGCCCTTCTAGTAGATTTTATATATATATGAAATATATTATATACTATATATACATATATATATATATATATACATTTATATTTATATTGCCAAATAGCGGTTGGCCATGGTGGAGAATGTTTGCATTGGAATAATATAAACTTGGTAGAAATAAAGCTTCTTCAATGAGCAAAACAGTTTTACAACTATAGTTTAAATTCTTTATATATCTGTAAAAAATGGAACCCAAGATAACTGTCATTCAACAGGTAATGAGAACAGAGTAAGCGTCCCCGGATGACCTGTACAAAATAATACTTGGTCAGACTTACTATATTAATGACGTCACTTTAGATGTAAATGAAGGCCAACTCACAGCACGGTATACTGTGCCACTCCATTTTCCGTTCTGTTTATAAAAAAATAAAAAATAAAGGCCAGACGCGCATCGCTAACCATCTTTTTTTCCATCCCTCAGTTTGCCCCCAAAGTTTTTTGAGGGGATCATGTAATTCGATAACTATATTTCCAACTGGTCCAGAAGTCAGAAGTATTGCCAGTTCTCCAACCGCAAGTTCACTCATGCGTTGAATGTACATAGCTAGTTAATCAACTCGTTTTACTGAATCCTTAGCTATGTTTTCATTCAGGTGAGCGGGTAACTTTCACAACAAGTATTCTAAGACTCATTTCGAGTACATACTAAGCCTCGCCGGTGACTGACCTCAGCTCAGCTAACTCAAGCGGAAATACCCGACTCTTGAGTCCGGTCAACTTTTTCTTTCTTTTCAAAAGGTAGCGTGTCGTGAAGACATGCACGGAAACTTTTCTTATTTATACACGAGAGAATGAGAAATATAAATCGGATATGTGTTTATTATGATCATTATATTATATATATATATATATATATATATATATCTTATATATATATATATAATATATATTATATATATATATCTATATATATGTATATATATATGTATGTATATATATATATATATATATATATATATATATATATATATATATATATATATATATATATAGATATATATATATATATATATATATATATATATATATATATATATCTATATATATATATATATAATAATATATATATATATATACATATATATATGATATATATCTATATATATGTATTATATTACTGATATATATATATATCTATAGATATATATATCATATATATATCTATATATCTATATATAGGATCTATTTATAGATATATATATATATATATATATTAACATATATATTCTATATATATATATATATATATATATTATATATATAATCACATATATATATAGATATATATATATATCTATATATATATATATATATATATATATATAATATATATATATATATATATATATATATATATACATGAAAGTATCCGTTTGCGAGCATGGGCGAGACGTTCTGAGATTCAGATTTTGGCGATGGTCAAGACTCTGTCCTCTTAAAATTGTTATGTCTTATGACGTCCTTTTCAACAGTTACTATACCAACATACGTTGAGAGGTCGTAAAATAAATAAATAGACATATCAGATGCTTGAGATGCCAACTAGTAGCAGTAGCTTAAGATCTAAAACCAATGTAAATCTGTTACATGAATTTTGCGGGCAACAGACTTTGAGGAATAATTCTATCGTTTATTCCGGTGTAAGTCTCCCATGAGGCTGGGCTATAAACGAGCTGACGCACAAAATTATACAAAAAGATCATTACTTCGTCCTTGATTTTACATCAAATGAACGCAATCAAAACCGAAGATACACAGACCGATAAGCACAAAGAACAATGTGCAAACTGTCAGCATATATATATATATAAATATATATATATATATATATATATATATATATATATATATATATATATATATATATATTATATATATATATATATATATGCACATCATCATCAGCCGTGCTAGTACACTGCAAGAAAAAGGCCTCCGACATGTCCTTCCACTCCCGTCTGTTTATGGTTTTTCTATGCCATTCTATACCTGAAAATTTTCTTAACTCATCATCCATTATCTTCTCTTCCTTCTCTTGCTTCGTTTGCAATCTCTAGGGACCCGTTCTGTTATTCTTTTCATCCACCTATTATCTGACATTCTCATTATATGTCTGCCCACATTTCTTTTTCTTACTTATTGTTAGAATATCCTCTACTTTAGGTTGCTCTCGTTTCCATGTTGCTCTTTTTCTTGTTTCGGCTATGCCTGTGCGGGCGACCCGTTTGTTTGTTTGATATATATATATATATATATATATATATATATATATATATATATATATATATATATATATTATATATATCAAACAAACGGGTCGCCTGCACGGGCGTAGCCGAAACAACTAAAATAACAACATGGATATATATATATATATATATATATATATATATATATATATATATATATATATATATATATAACAAACAGGTCGCCCGCACGGGTGTTGCCGAAACAAGATGCCATTTTCCCTCTTCTTCCAGCGCAGTATTGACATTATTATTTTGGTACAGATCTAAAGCGTAGAATTTACCTGATATACTATAATTGAAATAGATCAATATCCCATTATAATATACATCAGCTGCGCTTTAAAATTCAGACGCCGGGCGAGAGAAAGTTCTGGTTCCGGGTGGAAAAAAAGGAGACTTCTCTCGGAAAATGAAGGTATCAGTGCGCCCAGTATTTACAAAGTGTGTGAATTTACGAGCACGAGAAACTGCGCCCCTGGAAGGAGGTGGATGGAGTCGGGGAGAGAAAGGGAAGGTTCCGTGATGAATTACTGCACGAAAGTTCCCCCACAGTCTTCACGCACGACCAACGTTATGTGTGTATGTGTGTGTGTGTGTGTGTGAATGTGTGTGTGCGTAATAATTATAAAGACGATTTAACGGATACAGGCAAGACTAAGAGAAAAGCGTTCTCCGTGAGAATGATTCTGCCTTTAAAGATGATAGGAGCCCTACCAAATCAAAACGAAGATTCGCACTTATCATAATCGACGTTTTAATCTCTCTCTCTCTCTCTCTCTCTCTCTCTCAATATTAAACCTAAATCTTATATTAAAACAAACTTTAAAAACAAAAATCTTATGCTCTCTCTCTCTCTCTCTCTCTCTCTCTCTCTCTCTCTCTCTCTCTCGAGATTATTCCTCATTAACTAATGTCACTTACAAGAGTTCCACATGAAGATGTCGAAAAACTTTGAATATACATGGATGTGTTGGCGCTGCTGTCCACAAAGAAAGAAAAAAAAAAGCACAACACTGTGCCGCCAGAATTCAACCGGAATTTCTTATAAGCATTTTTCGTTGCCGTGAATTCACAATAGTCCTGGCGATGTTTAGATGTAAGAATTAACAATAGCATCACATTCAGGTAGGAATTACAGTTCAAGTAGATAATGATACTACAATAAGTATAATTTAAAATAAAAAAAAAGTCGAGTGCACGAGATATCTTGGTAAAACAGACCTTGAACGGAAATTCGACACCGCCCGGCCATGTCTGGACAGAAATCTGACACCGCCCGGCCATGTCTGGACGGAAATCTGACACCGCCCGGCCATGTGTGAACGGAAATCTGACACCGCCCGGCCATGTCTGGACGTAAATCTGACACCACCCGGCCATGTCTGAACGGAAATCTGACACCGCCCGGCCATGTCTGGACGAAAATCTGTCACCGCCCGGCCATGTCTGGACGGAAAGCTGTCACCACCCGGCCATGTCTGGACGGAAATCTGTCACCGCCCGGCCATGTCTGAACGGAAATCTGCACACCGCCCGGCCATGTCTGGATGGAAATCTGACACCGCCCGGCCATGTCTGAACGGAAATTCGACACCACCTGGCCATATCTGAACGGAAATTTGACACCGTCCAGCCATGTCTGAACGGAAATTCGACACCACCCGGCCATATCTGAACGGAAATTCGACACCGCCCGGCTATGTCTGAACGGAAATTTGACACCGTCCGGCCATGTCTGAACAGAAAATCGACACCACCCGGAAGTCCGCTGTCTTCTCTGGTAATTAAAACCTTTCTCCTTCTGATGGCAGAAACATTGTTTATCTTATGATTGGGAGAAGAGGCCATTTCGGAGTCTGGTTTGACAGATGTCACAAACTAATATAAGCCATTTTCTCTAATAGTAAGTCTATTGTTGAGTTAGCTTCTCTTAACAACTCCTCCGTTACCCGAGATAAAAACTGTTGCTGTCGGTAAAGATAGATCTTTTATCTGGTATCTTTTTAATCATGAAAGAAGACGGAACACTTCCCGCTGGATGGTCTGTCTATCAGTTCCTGATTGGTTGCCTTCTATTTCTCTTATTCCCTCTGAAGAAGGAAAAGGAGTTGCAGAAAAGCTCCAATCATTTGTTGTATTTATCATTATATCTAAAACACTGCCGTTTCAACATAATTGTTCTTCGTCTTATGATTACCATTATTATAATAATGAAGAAATATTATTGTGGCACAACAATCACTGCTCACAAACTCCGTGGAGTGACGCCAGGGAGATATGGAGAGCTCAGGATGATAAACTGTTTCTTATGAGGAGGAAAGGCGTTCGACAGAGGACGCTCCGGCACACTACTACACAGCCCTTACAAGAGCGGGGAGATGACACGCGTGCAACAGACTCAATTTATTTCCTTCATCTCAATTTGCGAGCTGCTTCGTTAGCGCCACCAGCAGGTTCATCATCAAGTCGGAGCCGTGATTCATTTTTAGTTACCCCAGTTGGTATCGTTCCCAGTCATTCCTACGACGCTGTTTCCTGGGACGGCCTTTAAAGACGATGGAGGATTAGGTCCGTTTCACGATCCGTAACGAATTTCTTCGGTCCTCTTCTTTTCGAAACGGAGATTTGGTTTGCTTTTTGGTTTGCCGTTTTTTTTTTCTTTTTTGCCGAGCAGGACTAAGCAAACATTCATGTGCTTATTTTTACAAAAATGTTACGAAAGAAGAGCCCGTGAGGGGCATCAAATGATTATAGTAACTTTTGAAGCGAAGAGAGACTTGTGGAAGTTTGCGGTCTCTGAATGCACTTACTATCATTATTGCTTTTTTTTTTTATCACAGTCATCCTACTCGACTGGGTGGCTTTCATAATGTGGGGTTCCGGGTTGCATCCTGCCTCCTTAGGAGTCAATCATTTTTCTCACTATGCGTGCTGTTTCTAGGAGAACACTCTTCTGCATGAGTCCTGGAGCTACTTCGCCATCTACTTTCTCCAGGTCCCTTTTCATAGATCTTGGGATCGTGCCTAGTGTTCCTATGATTATGGATACAGTTTCCACTGGCAGGTCCCATATCCTTATTTCTATTTTCAGTTCATGATACTCATCAATCTTTTCTGTCTCTTTCTCTTCAACTCTGGTGCTCCATGGTATTGCGACATCAATAAGTCGTACTTTCTTCTTGATTTTGTCAATCAACGTCACGTCTGGTCTATTTGCACGTATCACCCTATCGGTTCTGATACCATAGTCCCAGAGGATCTTTGCTTGATCGTTTGCTATCACTCCCTCAGGTTGGTGCTCATACCACTTATTACTGCAAAGGTAGCTGCTGTTCCTTGCACAGGCTCCAGTAGAGGGCTTTTGCCACTGAATCATGCCTCATTTGTACTGGTTCTGTGCAAGTGCCGGACATTTGCTTGGTATGTGGTTTATGGTCCTATTTTTCATATTGCACTTCCTGCATATGGGTGAGATGTTATTTCCATCTATCGTTCTTTGAACATATCTGGTTCTTAGGGCCTGATCTTGTGCCGCTGTTGTGCCATTCCTCTGTTCTGTTTGTCATTCTCCTGTCTGTATATTTCTGGGTCTTCCTCTACTTCTATCAGTCCTTCTTCCCATGAACTCTTGAGCCACTTTCTTCTCTGGTATTCAGACAGTGCTCTGTTCTCGATGTTGACACAGTCCTCTATGTTTAGTAGTCCTCGCCCTCCTTTCTTTCGTGTTATGTACAGTCTGTCCGTATTTGCTCTTGTGTAGTGCTTTGTGTATTGTCATATGTTTCCTAGTTTTCTGGTCTATGCTGCGGAGTTCTGCCTTCGTCTATTCCACTACTCCTGCGCTGTATTTGATTAATAGTACTGGCCATGTGTTTATGGTTTCTATCATATTTCCGGCGTTGAGTTTTGATTTGAGTGTCGCCTTAATGCTCTGCATGTATTCTTTCCTGATAGTGTCCTTCATCTGTTAGTGTTTTATATCCCCTCCTTCCATTATTCCCAGGTATTTGTATCCTATCTCATCTACGTGTTAGATGTTGTTCCCAGCTGGTAGCTTCATCTCTTCAGTCCTTGTTACTTTGCCTTTTGTATGTTGACCAAGTAACATTTTATTAATCGAAACTCCATCCTGATGTCCCCAGATACAATCCTTATTATCATTATTACTGTGCGAGTAATCAAATGTGCTTAATGTTTCTCTTTCATCGTCGTCACCTCGCCTACATCTTCCACAAATCTCTACTTATCTCAAACCTCCCTTCTAATATCTGAGACCTAATATTCTTCTTAAAGTTTTATTCTAAAATCTACAAACTGTTTTAAATATAATTCAATTGTCAAAAGATTCATCTTCGTACAACAATAGAGAGTTCACTAAACTCATCTTCCTTTCGTATGCAATTTGAATCTACTGCACTTCTAAATCTTATCCAGACTGTCCACTGTTTGGCTAGTTTCTAGTCCTATTCAATCCCAAGTGAAGAGCATCTGTGAAGGGTATCACCGTTCCTAAATATTTGAAAAAATCAGCTTCATAAATCCCTTTTCCATCTATGTTGTTTCATCCCTTTGTGCATACTTTGTACTCATTATCTAGATATGCGATGAATCCTATTAAGTAAGCTTTGCAAATGTTACGGTGATTTGCTAATTAAAACGGCATCATCTGTATATTGTAGTACATTTGTCAATTTACTGTCGTTACTTCAATCTAAACCTTCTCTTCCATATCCGAACATTTTTTTTTTTCATTATGAAACTTTTGAAGATGATAAACAGCAAAGGGAGGAAAACACTATCTCGTTGTAGAACCCCAATATGGACGCCACCAAACGCTCTTTTCTAATCAACAAATCCGTCAGAAGAGGCTTTTTGAATTCCATACACTGCTGCACAACGCCTTAACACGACTAATCTGATATCTGCAACTCATGCCTTGTCTATAGTTAGCTTATTTATCTCTAAGCTTTTAACCAATTCCTTTCTCATGTCAAATGAGTATAATCATAATGGAAATTTCCAGTGCAACAGAAGTACGTTTAAAGCCACCACCTTCAGATAGATCGCTTTTCATTGGCACCTTAGCTATGCTACAAAACGGGCTAATTAGTATTATATAAGGTGTCATTTCATTTAATCTAAAATGATCTCCCTAGTGATTTCATCATAGCATAATGTTCTCCATCTCCTAAATGATCTCCCTCAAGTCACTTATTCATGACTTCACAAAAATATTCCATCCAGAGTTGTCTTTCGTCTTATAAGGTTATTATTAACCCATTCAACCTTTTTAACAGGTATATCCCTCTTTTTCTTTTCGCCCAAGGATATTTCATTCATACTTTTGTGGGCTTCCGACACTCTCTTTTATCTCTTCTTAATCCTCTTTTAACCTTGCCTCTAGACTTCAATATTTACCTCATTTTAGTTTTGAAGAGGATTTAAATTTCCTATGTTGATGGACTGGCTGTGGCCATGAAGATACCAGTTATAAATCTTTTCCAACTATAAAAATGCAAATTTTATGCTTGTTTCGTCCGTTGTTTGAAGAATCTTGGAACAACCGCCAGCAATACTTATTCTTTAGTTTAACTTTTTTTCATATTTGTCATTTTTTTCACTTTGTGTTTAACGTTTTGAGATACCTTATGAGAAAGAAATAATAAAACTTTCCAGCATTATCGCAAGAAAATAATTAATTAAGAAAAGGACTTATTTAACTGATCAACCACTATCCCAAATGTTCAGACATGTGCCATAGACCTGGTTGTTTCAAAACCTGAGAGAGAGAGAGAGAGAGAGAGAGAGAGAGAGAGAGAGAGAGAGAGAGAGAGAGAGACACGATTTTTCACATCAATGTACGCTTAAATACTTTCTGCTAAATGCAGCACCCAGGGAAAGCTTACTCCAATCTTTCTGGCATAAATCAATTCCTTCCTTTAAGTTATTCAACTTAATTTCCTATCACTTTTAATTTGTGTCTTTTTAAGTCTCTGATACTTCCTTGCTTCCTTCACTTGCCCACATAGTATCGCAGCTTGAATTCCGTAAATACAAAACATGTAGCAACCACCATGCCGATAGATTGTGGACATATTTGAATTTGTTCAAAATAATGCAACCCTCACATACATGGGCAAGTTACTACGGCCACAGCGACAGAAACAGCAACATACA
>NC_061093.1:4441383-4461383 GCF_015104395.2 Macrobrachium nipponense
TCATATATGCTAACCTAAGGGGAATGTTAAAGTTGATAATAATTTCGTCCTCTCGTGGATTCGAAGCAGCGCACAGAGGAGAAATAAGGACTTCAGTGAGTCGCCCACCGACTCGGCCTGAAGTCCTGATTATTCCTTCGGTTAGCATATCACTGAAGTCCCGATTTCTCCTCGGTCTGTCCGCTGGTTCGAACCCACGGGAGGACGAAATTATTATCAACTAAAAAATTCCCCTTCGGTTGACATACATGAAAATATATTAATTCCGATGTAGAGCGAATAGGATATTAAAGGACATTTGAATGCATGTATATGAATCACGGTGATGTGATAAGAATTCATATATAGGATATATATATATATATATATATATATATATTATATATATATATATGTATATATGTATATATATATATATATATATATATATACATATAGATATATATATATAATATATAATTATGTATATATATATATAGTATGAATAATTATCACATCACCGAGATTCATATACATTATTCGAGCAACAATTAATGTTCTTTATTATCTAATTCACTCTACCTCGGAAATGATATATTTTCATATATGTAAACCGAAGGGGAATTTTTTAGTTGATAATAATATCGTCCTCTCGTCGGATCGAACCACGTCCAGTGGACAGGGACGAAATCAAGCCGACAGTGTTGTTATCGATTCGGCTAACAAGTGAGGTTATAAGTTTATACCGATTCTGACATTACAAATCACCGTCGAACTCGGTTATTCGCCCCTCTACCATGTTAACAAATTCGAACGTTTGACGAACGTAGCCATATTTGTGAGGTCAGAATCGGTATAAAATTATAACCTCACTTGTTAGCCGAATCGATAACATCACTGTCGTCTTGATTTCGTCCCTGTCCGCTGGGCGTGGTTCGATCCCACGAGAGGACGAAATTATTATCAACTAAAAATATATCAATTCCGAGGTAGAGCGAATTAGATATTAAAGAACATTTGTAGCTCGAATAATAATATAGTATATATACTGCAATAGCATATGACTATATGACTGCAAAATAAACTGCAATAAATCGCACTGTCGTTCACCTTCTTTCCAGGAAATGAATGGTCAATAGAACATCGGCAAATGTCTAAATAAAAGCGCAGCTTTAATTCTCATTTGTCTTTCATGGTGGTCTTAGCCTTCCCAAGATGGTTTCATTCAAGACCCCAGCCTTCTGCCGAAGGCAAAAACGTAAGGAAGAAGAAGAAGAAGGAGAAGGAGAAGGAGAAGAAGAAGAAGCAAAAAAAAAGTTCTCAAAAGTTAGGAGAAGGAAACTTGACTGCATACCCTTGGGGTCTCTGTGAAAATCAGCTGGCGTAAAGAGGTTTTGTTGCAAAAGAGGAAAAACATCCCAAACATGGTAAAATGACATTCCCTGAAATTCTTTCTTGGCTAGACCTTTGACCCCAATTCCCATGGGCTACATTCCTGGCCGTTCGTCCGGCAGCGGCCATTGGCAAATATTCAAAACATTACACTTTATTTCCGTTTACGAAGTTAATTCCTTTACACATTTTATCTGCAGTCAAACTGCAGTTTTATTATTTTTTTGTTTGGTTGTTTTTTTGAGCTTATGTTTTTCGGTATCCTCAACTTAAAATAACAAACACATTCACGGCGCCTATTATTTCTGTCGACACTATAGTAGATTCACATCAAGCGTGCATCTGATGTCTAGATCAGTCCCGTAAGACTCTCCTGATTGGCTGTTGATAAGCCAATCACATGGTTGGAAACTCTCGGTCTCGCGAGAGTGTTCACATAGGTAGGATGTATGTTACATCTCTCCTGAGGGATACCTCTTTCAAAAGTATCCTTCAGGAGAAGTGGAACATACATCCTGCCTATGTGATCTCTCTCGAGAGAGTAAGAGTGATTGGCTTATCAACAGCCAATCAGGAGCGTCTCAAGGGACTGGCCTAGACATCAGTTGCACGCTTGATGTGAATCTATTATATTTCTTTATGAACAGTGTAACGCTGGTGAAGCACTACTTACATTTCAAAGCTATATTATTCAATGTTGGCTATAACTTCGTAGCAAATTTAATACGACCTAGCTCGCTTCTTCCCCTTCCACTCCCCAAGGAAATTGAAGTCTCCTAGTTTACGTCTGTCCGATAGCAGCTCTTCATTTCTTTTAGATCTAAGTCGGATTCAGGTTCGTCCATTTATAACGTGTATCCCGTTTTTCTTTGCCATCAAAATGATTTGCTTGCTCTCACTGTAGTTTTATTTCTGCAATACTTCACCCTCTTCCTAACTAAAGTGTATTTTCCATGAATCTGCAAAGCTTTAGGTATTCCAAATCTTTCTCTTTTGCTGTTGCTTTGTATGTTTCTATTCCTACACGTATTTCAAATACTCTTATTCTTTTTAATCTGCCGTTTTCATTCTTCCTACTCCATTTAAACTATTCAGCCTTCTGTCTCGACTCACTCATCTTTGCATTCGATCCCTTCTACTCTGTCTCCAAGCTATATATCTTTTGCTGCACTACTTACTGTCTCAAACAACATATTCCATCTACGACTCATTCTGAGTCCCACCTTTCTAATGCGTTTGTGCTATGTATCCTCATTCTCACCCTCAGCCTTCGTTTTTCTCCTCGCCTCCTCCTCCTCCTCCTCCGCCTCTTCCTCAATAACTTTCCTGCTTTTCCCTCACGCTTCAGTGCATAAAAGTCACAGTAAACTTCTCCTTTACTGGTGTGTTTGCGCAGGTGATTGGCCGTGTGGTTGAGAGCAGCAAGAAGGGGCAGGCCAAGCCAGGTCTGACTAGCAGAGAGAGAGAGAGGAGAGAGAGAGAGAGAGAGAGAGCTTCACAAACGTAAGAGAGATGAAATATTTACTAGAATGGCCGTTGGACAGGATAATACGTAGGAGTATATCCAGCTGTATATTCAGAGGGAGATAAGGTTTTCCTTGTGTATCCCATCTCGTATATATTATATATATATATATATATATATATATATATATATATATATATATATATGTAGTGTGTGTGTCTGTGTGCGTATAACTGAATCGGGAAAGTAAAACAATGGAGTACCGCTGCAGACTGATATAGAATACGAAAGTAAGTTTACAAAGAAAGCTCGTATAAATGACAGATAGGGATAATCAAAGAAAATCTGTATCTGGTATCCGACACACCTGGAGAATTAGTAACCTACCCAAAACCGGGATACATTTTAAGAGGTTTACATAAGATTAAGTCCAACTGCTCGGAAGCAGGGACAAGACAATTAAAAGATTATACAGAGTGGTGACTGACAAAAAAAAAATACAATTTAATAAATCTCATTTTAATAAACAATAAAAAAATGTTCTGCAATGTGAACGTTTTTACAAAACATATTTACACATACAGATACACAGAAATATCTGTAAAGTATAACTAATTTGTAATTAAGTCAGTGATTTTATCTTAAAGGTCATTCTAAAACATTTTACTTATACAAGAGCCATATAATACGAGCCAGAGGCAAGGTTAAAATTGCAACTGGAAGTAAGTTGTATAACTGGAGATTCTAAAAGGTTTCGTGAAAAAGACATTTTTTGATCTAGTGATTACTGAACTTCTGGTCCAATCTATCCTGTGAGCATCTTCACTTAAATGAATGAGTATTGCATTGGATGTCTGCCCAGTTTTGACAGATTACTTAAGCTGTTTTATTCTTACTTCTAAATCCTTGCTAGATTGGCCGATATAAAAAGAGGGGCAGTTCAAACATGAAATTTTATATATTATGATGTTTCTTTCCTAAAGGCCATTTTTCATTAGCATTCATTTTAGTGTGTTATTATAAGAGAAATCAAGGTTGACCTAAAAAGATTTCAAAAATGATTTTATGGTTTCAAAACCACTAAAATAAGGCAACATAAGAATGTTCTTAGGAATTTTTTTGCCCAAGTTGCATTATTTTACTCAAGTCTATGGAGAAGTGGTCTTCAAATGGCTCAAGTTTATTTTTGAGGAACGTTAATACATCTTTTATGGGTACTTTCGTGAGAAGGGAGTCTGCTAACCACTTCCCCATAGAATTGAATAAAATAATGCAACTTATACAGTTATGCATCACTAATTATGTCTTTCCTTTGGTAATAACTGTTACCATCAAAAACTTTGTCCTGTGTTAGCAAACTTATATATGGAATATTTTCAAACAGTGATTACCCTATCTAACCTGCAGATATGATTTGGCTTCATTATGTAAACGACATCTTAACATACAGGAAAAATGAGTGGGGCTATTTTGACGTCTTTCTACAAAAATTTAATTCCTTGGTCCCCGAGCATAAAATTTAAAGTGGAATGGGAAAATAATAACCAAATTCCCTTTTTAGATCTCTTAATCATCAGAACTAATAACAAATATAAATTCATGGTCGTCAGGAAAGCGACATTCCCACTCTCATGCATACATTTTTACAGCTATCATGACACTTAAACTCAGGATAACAAGTAACTTATTTCTTCCCCAAGAATTTGCTCCCCAGATTTTCTTAACAGAGAACTTGAAACAATCAGAAATCAACTTATCTTGTTAAAATACCCCAAGCACATAACAGAAAAAGCCATACATGAAGCAAAGAGAATTTTTTACAAACCCACAGAAAACTAAGGAAAGGAAAAATACACAAACAAAATCATAATCCCTCACATGGATAATTTACGAGAGATCACACAAATCTTAGGCCCTTCCAACCCTTTCATCTTCACTTATCCGAATACACTGGGGAAATACTCAACATTCAGCAGAAACCAGTTTCCAAGGACATAGGGGTTTATGAGATCCCCTGTAGGGACTGTGACAAGTCATACTATGGTTTTACTGGAAAATATCTCTCAGAAAGATTAACTCAACATAAACAATCAGTTATATATGGAGAACATAGTTCAGCAATTTTCCATCATATAAATAACATGAACTATACCTTGGACTGGAACTCATCCCGAATTTTATATAAGAGCAGCTGTTGATACAAATGTCAGAGGGTAGAATCTTCACTGATAAAACAACAATAGGATCAACCTTTCCAACGTAGCCTGGGACTCTGACCAGATAGACATCATCTTCCTTAAGGCAACGATGAAGCAGATTATGACAACAGAACCTACAGTGACTTAGCGGCGACCCCAGGCATCACCTAAGGGTATATCTCCCACTATATATTTCACTAATGAAACTCCTTCTGTCATTCACTCCTTGATAAGGGTGGAAATAGGTCCATCGAAATATAGTCATTAGCTTTAAACCAGTGTTTTAATGGGCATTTTATACTTGAGACATATCCTGTTTTAACAGAAGAATTTATTATCAACTAAAAATTCCCCTTCGGTACATATATGAAAATATATCAATTCCGAGGTGGAGTGAATTTAGATATTAAAGGACATTTGTAGCTCGAATGATATATAAATGAATCACGGTTCGATGTGATTATTCATTCATATATATATATATCTATATATATATATATATATATATAATAATAAAGACATATTCTGGAGATGACACTTTGCGAAAACACAGATTAAGATTCTATATAATATATATATATATATATATATATATTATATATATATATATATATATATATATAGATATATATATAGAATCTACTGATCACTATTTACTAAAGAGATCTAGATTGTGGAAAAGATGGGCTTGTTCCATAAATTACTTAATCTGTGTTTTCGCAAAGTGTCATCTGCAGAATATGTCATTATTATTATATTGCTAAGATTATTGTTTTTACTGGTATTTTCGTTTTTTTTTTTTTTCATTATTATTGTGAATTATTGTCAGTATAGAAGTTTTTCCTACATTCAATTTTCGTATCCAGCCTACTCGACCTGACTACTGTCACACCTAAGGTCCCTGGCTGGAATTTAATTATAGACAAACTGCTCATTAATTGTTATAATTTCCAATGTTCTTTTTTAACTATTCTCAATATTGTTACTGCTATTACCATTATTATAATTACCATATTGTATACTACTTCAGCAACTGTGTGGATATTACCGATTAATCATTTTTTATCATGTTATTTCACGTATCTAGGTTGCTATGTTATTGACAATACTTTGTATATTTCATGCATGTGGCCTTGAGGTGAAAATAAAATTTATTATTATTATTATCATTATTTATTATTATTTTTTTTTTTTTTTTTTTTTTTTTTTTTTGTTTTTTTTTTTTTTTTTTTTTTTTTTGTTTTTTTTTGTTCTATCACAGTCCTCCAATTCGACTGGGTGGTATTTATAGTGTGGGGTTCCGGGTTGCATCCTGCCTTCCTTAGGAGTCCATCACTCTTCTTACTATGTGTGCCGTTTCTAGGAACCCACTCTTCTGCTGAGTAACCTGGAGCTACTTCAGCTTCTAGTTTTTCTAGATTCCTTTTCAGGGATCTTGGGATCGTGCCTAGTGCTCCTATGATTATGGGTACGATTTCCACTGGCATATCCCATATCCTTCTTATTTCTATTTTCAGATCTTGATACTTATACCAACTTTTTTCCCTCTCTTTCTCTTCAACTCTGGTGTCCCATGGTATTGCGACATCGATGAGTGATACTTTTCTTCTTGACCTTGTCAATCAACGTCACGTCTGGTCTGTTTGCACGTATCACCCTATCCGTTCTGATACATAGTCCCCCAGAGGATCTTTGCCTGATCGTTTTCTATCACTCCTTCAGGTTGGTGCTCGTACCACTTATTACTGCAAGGTAGCTGATGTTTCTTGCACAGGCTCCAGTGGAGGGCTTTTGCTACTGAATCATGCCTCTTTTTGTACTGGTTCTGTGCAAGTGCCGGGCATTCACTTGCTATGTGGTTTATGGTTTCACTTTTCGTATTGCACTTCCTACATATGGGAGAGATGTTATTTCCGTCTATCGTACTTTGAACATATCTGGTTCTTAGGGCCTGATCTTGTGCCGCTGTTATCATTCCTTCAGTTTCCTTCTTTAGCTCTCCCCTCTGTAGCCATTGCCAATTGTCATCGCTGGCTAGTTCTTTAGTCTGTCTCATGTATTGTCCGTGCATTGTTTGTTGTGCCAGTCCTCTGTTCTTCTGTCTTTCTCCTGTCTCTGTATATTTCTGGGTCTTCGTCTACTTTTATTAGTCCTTCTTCCATGCACTTCTTTAGCCACTCGTCTTCACTGGTTTTCAGATATTGCCCCAGTGCTCTGTTTTCGATGTTGACGCAGTCCTCTATACTTAGTAGTCCTCTCCCTCCTTCCTTTCGTGTTATGTATAGTCTGTCCGTATTTGCTCTTGGGTGTAGTGCTTTGTGTATTGTCATTTGTTTCCTGGTTTTCTGATCTATGCTGCGGAGTTCTGCCTTCGTCCATTCCACTATTCCTGCGCTGTATCTGATTACTGGCACTGCCCATGTGTTTATGGCTTTTATCATATTTTCCGGCGTTGAGTTTGACTTGAGTATCGCCTTGAGTCTCTGCATATATTCTTTCCTGATCGTGTCCTTCATCTCTTGGTGTTTTATATCTCCTCCTTCCATTATTCCCAGGTATTTGTATCCTGTCTCATCTATGTGTTTGATGTTGCTCCCCAATCTGGTAGCTTTATCCCTTCAGTTCTCGTTACTTTGCCTTTTTGTATGTTGACTAGGCGCATTTTCTATTCCAAACTCCATCCTGATGTCCCCAGATACAATCCTTACAGTCTTGGATTAGGGTATCTATTTCCTTGATGCTCTTACCATACAGCTTGATGTCGTCCATGAACATCAGATGGTTGATTTTGTTGCTCTTTTCTTGAGTTGGTACCCGGCATCCATCTTCTGTAGTACTTTTGTCATGGGAATCATGGCTACTACGAAGAGTAGTGGGGACAGTGAGTCGCCCTGGAAGATCCCTCTCCTGATATTAACCTCTGCTAGTCTTATTCCAGAGCTTGTAAGTATTGTATTCCAGTTTCGCATTGTATTTTTGAGGAAGCTGATGGTATTTTCCTCTGCCCCATATATTTTCAGGCATTCTATTAGCCATGTGTGTGGTATCATGTCGAAGGCTTTCTTATAGTCTATCCATGCCATGCTTAGGTTGGTTTTCCTCTCCTACTGTTCTTCATTACCATTTTGTCTATCAGGAGCTGGTCTTTTGTGCCCCTACACTTCCTTCTGCAGCCTTTCTGTTGGTGGGGGAGGGGGTGGTGTTTGTCTCCTCTAGGTAGTTTGTATAGCCTTTCACTGATGAATACCTGTTAGTAACTTCCACATTATTGGTAGGCAGGTGATAGGCCTGTAGTTACTGGCTATATTTCCCTTACTCTTGTCTTTTTGTACTAAGGATGTTCTTCCTGTGGTCATCCATTTGGGTGCTTGGTGATTTGAGATACAATGCTGGAGTTGTTCTGCTATTCGTGGGTGTAGGGCCTTGAAGTTTTTGAGCCAGTATCCATGGACTTCATCGGGACCTGGGGCTTTCCAGTTGGGCATTTTCTTTAGTTGGTGTCTGACTGTGTCTGTCGTGATGTCTGTGAATCTTTGTTTTATTCTCCCTGTTTCTTCTTCCTTGACTTGCTGGAGCCATGTTGCATGTTTGTTGTGTGATACCGGATTGCTCCATATGTTTTCCCAGAGTCTCTTACTTGGTTCGGCTTCAGGAATTTCTGGGTGGTTGTCTTCCCCTCTTAGTTGGCTGTATAGTCTTTTCTGGTTGGTTCCGAATAGTTTGTTCTGTTGGTATCCCTTATTCCTGTTCATGTACCGTTGGATCTTGTGTGCTTTGGCCTTAAGCCTCTGTTTTACATCTTCTAATTGTGTTGTTTAGTCCCCTCTCTTGTACTTTGTATTTCTCGTTGAGTTCCTCCCTTGTTTTCTTGCTTCTTAGCCTTTTTTCTGCCATCTCTTTCAGTTTACTCAAGTCAGATCTCATCACCATGATTTGCTTTTCCAGGCGCCTTTTCCAAGGAGGTTGCTGTTTTGGTTTCTGTTGGGTTGGTTGTGACGGTGGAGTTGGTGTTCGAATCCCCATCAGTTCTGCTACTAATCTTGCTCCTGCATATGTCAAGTTATTTGTTTCTGTGATACTGGTGGTGTGTATTAGGCCCATTATTTCATTGACCTCACTTGTTTTCTCCTTAATTTCTGGTGTTGTAGGCTTTCATGGAGGGGATCTTAGTTCTCTCTGTATCTGGCTCCATCCATTGTCGAATCTTTTCTACCCATTCCGTCCTCTCTGTTACTTCGTCGGTGTTTCTTCGTGTGTCGTTGTTTGATACCTCATCCTCCCTGTCGTCTTCTGTGGCATCGTCTCTCAGTTCGTCTTCGTGTAATTCGTTGTCGTGTGACATTTCCCTTTCCAATTCTTCTCTTTCTGTTGGGGAGAGCCAGTTCTTTTTCTTTATGTTCCTTGCTTATTATTATTATTATTATTATTATTATTATTATTATTATTATTATTATTATATGAAATTGCCACAATGCCCTCTAAACTTCTTGAATTCTATGCATATTTTTGGATGCGCTTGTCACTACAAAGCCTTGAGATCCAAGTGCAAAAAATATGTAGAAAACATGATGTTTTCCCGCTACCGGCCATCACGATTACTTCATTTTTCTCGCACTTGGATCTCAAGGCTTTGTAGTGACAAGCGCATCCAAAAAAGCGCTAAGAATTCGAGAAGTTGAGATTGCATTATGGCTTTTCCAATTACATAAATGATAAATTAATATATATATATATATATATTATATTATAATAATATATATATATATAATTTCAAAATTACCTCTCAAGTTAGTAGCAATACGAAAGTGATCAAAGAGGGCGGAAGGGTATGATAAAAACCTATGTACAAAAACATGACTAAACCACGGATTTCACATCAGAAGGTCCGATCAATACCAGTAAATCCTAAAAGTGCTGATTTCATCACGAATCCAAACTCGGGGATCCAATCACTGGGAAGATTTTTGGGAGGGTTGAAAGTTAAGAGAGTCACTCTGGATGTGTGTGCGTGTGTCTGTGTGTATCTGGCTGTCTGTGCCTGCTATGAGTATAGAAGTGCTGTGCTTAAATCATAAAGGATATAATTTTTTCGTAGACATTTACACAAAACATTTACTAACATCATTATATATAAATGCAAACACATACTCTCTCTCTCTCTCTCTCTCTCGTCTCCTTCTCTCTCTCTCTCTCTCTCTCTCTCTCTCTCTATATATATATATATATATATATATATATATATATATATATATATATATATATAAGCATATATGAAAATATATTAATTCCGAGGTAGAGCGAATTAGATATTAAAGGACATTGTAGCTCGATATATGTATATGAATCACGGAAATGTGATATGACTTATAGATTGGCTACGTGCTGTCAAAAGCACTACAAACACTACCGGAGTCGAGGTGGGTTGATGTTGTCTTCAAACCAACTAATTACCTGCGCGCGAAAGGTATATGAGGGTGAGAGGCGACATGAACTTTTAACCTCTCGCGGTGGTGTAGTAGGAAAAGCTTCACTGACGTTCCTGGGTTTGAAAGGATCCATAGGTTCGCGCCCTGGTCCAGGCAAATCTATTATCGAGAAAAAATTCCCCTTCGGTTAAGCATATATGAAAATATATTAATTCCGAGGTAGAGCGAATTAGATATTAAAGGACATTGTAGCTCGATATATGTATATGAATCACGGAAATGTGATATGACTTATATATATATATCATATATATATCATATATGTGTATGTGTGTGTGTGCGTGTGTTTCATCATACATAAATGCATGCACATACTCTAAATATATACATTATATATATATATATATATATATATATATATATATATATATATACATTATATTAACAGAGAGAGAGAGACCGAGAGGAAGGTGAGAGACGAGAGAGAGAGAGAGAGCGAGAGAGAGAAGAGAAGAAGAGGACATAATATTTCCAGTGAAAATATAATGTGCTAATAATCAAAAGAAACGTCGTGTCAAGTGTCCTACCTCCCATTCAGTGCCACTCCCCCCCCCCCCCCCCACTTCCCCCGCGATGACGGGGGAAGGCAGCCGAGAGACCAGGTTCCTAAATTGGTGCAAATGAGATTAAGCCGTTTGATTCCGACGGCACAAATGAAGCGGCCTCATCCACAGGGCGCATTTTCATGGCTAAAGTGACAAATAACCGACGTTAACTTTCGCTACATCGGCTGTGACGGAGATTAAAGGTAGTCCATTCTTCCTAGGGATGAATCATCTTATTCGTTTATCAAATTAATTCATTATTTATATGTCTTAAAGATGCTGGCGCTGACGGGAATTCACGCCATGGAGCACAGAAGAAGAAGAAAAGGATGATATCCGCCGTTGTTCATGAAAATGCGAAATGTATTCTTTATATGCTCTGCAAAAGCCTGTCATGTTAGCCCTTTCAAAGGTCTGGCCAAGAGGGAAACATTCACAGGGCTAAAACGAAAAGGTCCAAACTCGAAAGAAACCATAGGTCACCTCCTGAAGGAGTTAGGATTTAAAGGATCCATTGGAAGCAGAAACAGGTAGAGATGTGCAACTGATGAAATGGCATTTCTCAAGCAGAGATCAATGCAGAGTAACGGTAGAAATAAAATATCACACACAATAAACAAGCATCTCCTCACAGAATTCTTTTCAATTTCAGAACACGGAAAAAAAATTTTCAGATTAAAATAAAAGGGAGCATAATTCAGAGTTCTTTCTTCAGCTTTTGCAAGCTGCTCAACTGGAACTCCACTGCAGGCAAGTGGGAACTGAGCGACCTCGTTACCTAGAGAGGTAATCACTTCTCCTTGATTCACTTTCTGAAAGGAGTCGTATTGTGCCACTGCTCTTACAAATCAACGCCATCTTCAACATCCAACCCTTCTGAGTCTTGAATTGGATTGCCACTCGGTAAAGGATTTGGCTTCAATCTTTATGATAACGGCAATTATGGTGATTGAAAACCCTAGCCACGGCAACGGGTGAAGGAAGAAGGGACGGACTTGGCTTGTGGGGGGGTCTGTGATGGAGAGGAGATGCCAAACGGGACTGAAAAGGAAAAAGCCTTGGAAAATAGGACTCTCTCTGACTCCCTCTCTCTATATCAGTTTACGATACATACGTAGGTGTGTCAAAACATTTACATATGACTGTTTACTCTTAATTAGAAAAGGGTTTTATGTAACAATAAGATAATGTGGCCGAGAGTATATGTTTGTACTCTTTTCTTTCTCTCTCATGAACACACACACAAATGCACTACCAATATCAAGGTATGCATTCATGAGCATACTTCTCATATAGTATATATATAATATATATATATATATATATATATATATATATATATATGTATATATATATATATATATATATATATGCATATATCTATATAGATGTATGTGTGTGTGTAATGCGTATATACATATGTCTATGTATACAAACTTATTCATACACAGTGAAATAGGTTTCAGCACAGGAAGTAAGTTCTCTAACCCTGAACATTCGAATATACATACACACACACACACACACACACACACACACACACATATATATATATATATATATATATATATATATATATATATATATATATATATATATATCAAGGGTTGACTTTAAGGAAACAGGCAAATATCTACATTTTTCAACTAAATAAATATGATAAAATTATAAAACAATCTAAAATGTACTAAAAATCATAAGACAGTAAAAAGACTAATATTTACAATTACAATAAAAGAATTGTTTACAATTACAGAAAAAAAGTAATAAAAATCATAAAAAAATAAAAATTAAAGACTAAAACTTATAACTACAAAAAACATTTTTTAATACAATAAAAAAAAACTTAAAAGCTAAGACCGCAGACCACTCTTAAGTTAAGAGAAAAGAAGACTGAATGACACGAAAAGACATAAAAGGAGACACGTTAACTAAGGTACAATTGGATGGAGGAGGTTTGGGTATTTAACTGGGGAACCAGCTGCTTGAACAACGACTCCAGAATGGGTAGTTCCTGGGGGTTTTGTGTTTGCCCTACGATACAAAAATCGTCTCTTTCGATTCATGCTTTGTAGACTTTTGCATGGTTCCTGATATTCGGATGTTCAGGGTTAGCGAGCCTACTTCCTGTGCGGAAACCTATTTCACGATGAGAATAGATTCTGACCCTCAGTAACCTCTTCGTAGATCCCACAGAAGTCCCAGAGTTACACTTTGGGCAAGTACATTTATATAGTACTACATTTGAGGTCAAGAAGGGACTCCATCGATCTTTATATTTAAAGAAAGACCCGATGGTTAAGACATTTTTCGGTATTAGTTTAATAATGACTCCACCATAATGATTTTGTATAATCTGGGTAAACCGTTTTCTGAAGGAGTCATCATTCAAAAATGTAAATTTTGCATAAATGACTAACTTTGGTACCGTGATAAATGTTTCAGTATCGTTGTAAAGCTGATTTTTAAGAAAACTACGAAGATTCTTATAAAATAGTTTTTGAGGGAAGCAATTATTTTTTAAATATTCCAGAAGGTAATGCACTTCTTGATTGAAAGAACACCAGTTTGATGCAATAAAAAATGCCCTATGGAGAAGAGTTGACAATGAATTGAGCTTAAAAGTTTTAAAGTTATAAAAGCATGAGCTGTAATGATTAATTCCTAAACCTGTAAAAGTTTTCTTTCTAAAAATAGAGGTGTTAAAAGAGCCATTCTCTCTCTGGGTTTCAGAGGATATTAGGAAAACATAGCCTGATACAGATCATAGTCGATTAAATTAATTGAAGCTCCTGTTTCTATAAAAATTGGGTTCTCCATATCACCCATTGTTCCTTGCACTATCGGCCTTAGCTCTGGGGCGTTCCCCACGAGACCACAATGGCACGAACAAGTCATCTGTACCCCCCTTTTCATTGATCGGGTTTCCAAAAATTTTGCCGATCTCGAGGTCCCTTTGAGCAACCTGTTTGGGGAACTTTCATATTTGAACTTCCAGAGTTGTGAGGTGTGGGTCTTGCATCTCTCCATTTCTGAGACAGACAAGACTGCCAAAGGTGATCTGAACTTTTACATGCTCCACAGTACTTGACTCTGCATTGGCTCTAGGTGTGACCCTGCCTATTACATGAAATTGTGCAATTGTTGTCTTGGAGCCATAGATCCCCTAGTATATTCCACATTGGCACGCAATCGGGGGAAAGGGAAACTTAAATCCATTTGTGTAGAGTTCCTTGGGACGGTCTTATTAAAAAATGCGCTATCAACTGTGGGACATTTAGACATGCGTTTCCGGACCTACCTTGTCAGACGTAGGTTCGATCATCTCATCAAAGCTATCCACAATGACATCTGGGATGTCATTTAGAAACCAAGAAAAATTTTGCAATCGGTGGAAGTTATCAAGGGAGATATTATTACCATTGACCCTTGTGGATTTGTTCAATTTCTGTATCAATTCTCCCTCTGCATCAAAAAGCTGAGAGCTCTGCTCCTCAACCATTGTCTCCTGACCTTTCCTGATCTTGTAGAAGCCCCTCGGACCATATCCCCGCATTCCTCTGTCCCGTAGGCTGTTCTAAGAAATGCCTGAAGCTCGGCCCATGACCGTCATTTTGTATACCGAAAGCTACGGCAGCGATGCTGAGTCCTTATTGAAATACAACTAAGCCTTTGCATCACTTTTAATTCTCTTGGTGTTTAAAAAACGACCAACTCCTTCAATGAAAATCAGCACTGGTTGAGAAAGAACGCCATCTACAATACATGGAAAAGGGCAAACTCCCGATGACCAATAACATTCATTATCAAGTTCCTGTCCCAGGGAGAATATATTATTGTATGTTTGTCTGTTGCCCCAATGAAAGTAAGGGCATTTTCCCATTTTATAGCTTTGCATACGTCAACAAGGTGAACCACATCCTTTCCGACAATACAAATTGAAGGAGGTTAGATCTCCAGATTTTAGTCTGATATTCAAAACCAGAGACATGATTATTCGTAGCCTCAAGTAATTTAATAATAATACTATCTTGAGTGATCAAATAATCGTTCTCTTGTATAGGTTACCCAAAATCAATAAGGAAAATGTTCCTTCACATCCAATATTAGCTGCCAATAACTCGCTAAATTTTGCCTTACCCAAAATTATAGTCTTAATACTATCCCTAAAATCTTACAACAACACCCTAGTAATTGTATGGTTAGTGGCGATGTAGCTTTATTTTTCACAAAATTGCACCTCTCACGTAAAACTATAGATGTAACAATTAGTGCTTTATTTTTTACTTAAGATAGTGTTTGTCAAGGTTTTAGTACTATTTTTTTTAAGAAACTATTGGAAGTGGCTGTGATTACATGCAAACAAACTGATGGCATGGTAGGTTCTCATCCGAGTGACGCCTTTACCAATATTTGTGGACCACTTAGAAAATCTGTTTCTTGATCAGTGTCCCCCATCTTTTGAAGCTTTTTTTGATATATATATATATTATATCTATATATATATAAGATGCTATATAATTATATTCTATATATATATAATATATATATATGTGTGTATATATATAGCATACGTAGACGATATGTTTGTACTTAAAGATGAGAGCATGCACTGTTTTAGTTTTTTTTTTTTTTTACTTAAAGGAAAGAGTATGCACTCTTCTAGTTTTTTTCCTGTAATTTTGCTGCTTTTAAAATCTTACAGATATTTAGTACATAATTTTAGCTTTCCGTAAGTTCCTCACTGGATGAGTCGGTCACGTATTCGCCTATCAATCTGGTAGCCAGAGTTCGTTCCCCCCCTGCTACAAATGCAGAACCAAAGGAATCTATTTCTGGTGATTAGAAATTCTTTTCTCGATATAATGTGGTTCGGATTCCACAATAAGCTGTAGGTCCCGTTGTTAAGTAACCAATTGGTTCTTAACCACGAAAAAAAATCTAATCTTTCGGGCCAGCCACAGGAGAGGTGTTAATCAGTTCAGTGGTCTGGTTACCCTAAGATATACTTAGTGCTAACTGTTTTCCTGTTTTAAGATATTCATAAATTATTTTCAAATTTCCTACATGCTGATGTTCATTAAATCTTATTAAATATTGCATAATTTTTATGAGTTATGCAGTGTGTGGTTTTAATGTTCGCTTTTGCACCTTTATTATAACGTTGAAAATGTGACTATGGGTCGTGAAACGTTGGCAAAATAAATGTACCTAAGTACGATGCCTTTCCCTATGATTCCCCTGATGCGATATATATATATATATATATATATATATATATATATATATATATATATATGTAGTATGTATGTATGTATGTGTGTGTGTGCGTGCATATACATATATATGTATATATATTTTTCATCTCTTCATGAGGATGTTGAAAGAGCCGAGAATGAAGCAAAACTCTCAGATAAGCGAGGTCAGTTCATACTTACTATAATCATGATACAAAATATAATTATTCCATGCAATGCGACATCTTGTAATTTTCTTATTTAATCTTTACCAGAAATGAGAGTTATTATTAGTGGACACGATTTCATTGTAAACAGAATTATTTCACTTATATTCCTCACGTAACTTTGGTGGACTAATTCGTGACGGCTTGTACAGTAACTGACAATGAAAATTATATACAGACAATAGTTTTCCCAGGGCAAAATAGAACTTTCAAATTAAAGCCCAAAGTTGCTGGTTATTACCTCGGAACAACATACCATCAATTTACTCTCATTAAATATATTTTCTTCCTACATACCCAAGAGACTGAGAACTTTCCATCATCGCAATAAACATAACTTCAACATACTAACAATTTCGTTTCTGTAATTACCTTTTCTTCGAAGCACTACCACGATTATTTTCGCTTACTCGGGGAGTAAGCTTACACACTACTTTGTTGTTGTTGTTGTTCTTGTCGGGGGTGTAGGGAGGCCTATGGAAGGGCCTAAAAAGGTCTGAGAAAGGAATTTTAGGATAGTATATTTATGATTTATTCATTAGAAGGAAAATGTAAAAACATGAATGATGTGAATGCTAAATTGTAAAGAGAGTAATTTCTGATAAAACATAGCGCATTGATTTTAATTTTCGTTAGTGATACAAAGCTCTATTTGACCGTAGATTTTAGCAAGTCTTAATTTATTTTCTGTACTGAATTTAGGCCAAGTTCTGTCCGATTATATTGCGTTTCCATTTATAACAGAATATATGAACGTGTTTAATTTGTGTCTTTTTTATTTGACCGTTGTTGTTTGATGAACGTGTTTAATTTGTCTTTTTTTTATTTGACCGTTGTTGTTTGTTGTTACCATAAGTAGTACCAATTATGAGCATTAATTAAGATCACTTCATGTTAAGTTAGGAATATGTTTACAACTTATGCCCGAGTGCAAAATCTTGCACGCTTACTGAGTTAGCTAGAGGTCGTATTACGGCTTGTTGTAATTGGATATGCTGTCGAACTACCTAGAGGAATGAAAAGAATTAGGCATATCAACAAATAATTCAATTCAACCATAAAACTATTTATTGTGTCCCATTTCCTCTTTTCCAAATATGTCCATTGCTCATCAGGTTAAATGTCTTTTTAGCCTATTGCATTAATATGATAGAGCTGACAATAATGACTGCTATATCAAATAATATATATATATATATATATATATATATATATATATATATATATATATCACTGGTAAAAATGTTCTGTTACAACAGAATTCCACCTAATAAAAGGAGCCCATAAAAACGCCAAAGAGAAAGACAGCAGTCTCTGATATATAGTATTTTCTCTAAATTTTGGCGTTTTTATGGGCTCCTTTTATTATATATATATATTAATATATTATATATATATATATCCTATATATATAATATATAATATATATATAGGGTAATTATAAATAAATATTTTTTAAAGAATTATAAATAAAATAAATAAAATATTATAAATATAATATTTTTAAGGGGCATAGTTTTTCTCTTATACAATTTTCGTTAAAAGCAATTGCTTTAGTGGCATCAATAAGTTTCTCGCAGGTATCTTCATACCGACGAAGTTTTTTCTGATTCTCTTGCGTCAATTTCTAGTGAAAAATACGCAGACTTCCTTCTTCCATTTATTGAATTTTTCGCGACAGCCGTTTCGCCTTATGGCATTATCAAGCGACTACTGACTTACAATCTGGCCTTTCGGCCTATTTATTTCATCGTGTGGGAAGTATGACCTTGAGGTATGGGTACTGGTTGGTCTGGGGATTAACAGCTTAACCATTAAGGGTGTTGTTTCGGATACAAAGAACATAAGGACATATATACATTATGACAATAAAAGTGAAAGTTTAAACAATGGTTAAATAAATATTCAAAATGTAATGCCATGTGCTAGTGTTTGGCGGTCCACCTACTCAGTACCCTGTGAGTTGAACCCTCTGATGGGAGGATGAACCAGAACAGCTGAAGAGAGCGACCACTGCAGAAATTGATGAAAGTAAAACCAAAAAGGCGAAAAAATGAGGAGACACGAGAGAAATCCAGACCCGAAGGAAATCTTGCCAACGACATTAGAAATTATAATTGCCAAAGTTTCAATCCAAAAATGGTTTTGTCGAATACATAAGTTAGTTTAAAAAGATACGGTGGTTCGGGAAGAGGGAAATGCAAAAAAATAAAAAAACAAAAAAAAAGTGGAAAGGAACAGAGCGAGAGAGCTAACGCAAAAATCACTTAAGAAAAACAATTTCAGAGAGAGAGAGAGAGAGAGAGAGAGAGAGAGAGAGAGAGAGAGAGAGAGAGAGAGAGAGAGTATCGTTTAAATTGGACTATTTTTAATTCCAACAGTTATGCCTGCTAAATAAATTCATGAGTGGAGGGACAGACAACAGATAGACACCGAGAGATTATAGTATAAAATAGTGATTATTAATTAAATCAGAAAGTAACAGATAAACAGAAACTGTTCAAAAACAAACAACAAAACCGAACTGCTCAGTGGGATGACAATTTCGCTATTTGATATCCATGAAGTTTGACTTGTATGTAAACTGCAAAGCTCATAAACATGAATTCTAAAAGCAATGTAAAACGATATGTGTTGTTATGCAAGTGAGATTCAATACACACACTTGTGCGTAAATGAATAGATACACACACACAATATATCTATCTATCTATCTATCTATCTATCTATCTATCTATCTATATATATATATATATATATATATATATGCATACATATATATATGCATACATACACACACGAATATATATTCGTGTGTGTATGTATGCATAAACTTATATGGATGTTTGTATATATAGAGGCGTATGGATTGTATACTCCTGTAATGGAAATAATAATAATAATAATAATATTATAATAATATCCTTAATTTCTGCTCAGAGTCATGTACATGGAATATACAAAGCAGAGACAATACGTACAATTTAGATACACGCGATAAAAAGATAAAAATAGTAATCAGCCATATCTAAACAGTTGCTGAAGTCGCTTTCCACGCCATAACACACTGTTCGACGTGGAAAGCGACTAACGAAGAAATCAACAGAGTTCAACAGCTGCTCACAAATAACGGCTACCCAGATGACATGATCCAGCAAGTTGTCAAAAAGAGATTAGAGGCTTTCCATAACCCGACCCCGAAGGACAACACACAAGACAAAGACAAAGAAATAGTGATATACCATCAGATAACATACAACAAACACCACGAAGATGAAAGGAAAGCCATCCTTGGTATACTGCGAAGAGGAACCACCCCCCTAGCGCCATATAACAAAATAACAGCAAGGATTTACTGCAAACCAAACCTTACAGCCTCATTGATAATGAAAAATAGTACGGCCCCATCGACGGAGAAAGAGGTTGAATCTGATATAGTGTACAAGTTTGTCTGTGCTGACGAGCAATGTC
>NC_061093.1:4466383-4506383 GCF_015104395.2 Macrobrachium nipponense
TATTCAATGCGTTGCCAGCTCATCTGAGGAATATATCAGGAGTGAGCGTAGATGTGTTTAAGAATAAGCTCGACAAATATCTAAACTGCATCCCAGACCATCCAAGATTGGAAGATGCAAAATATACCGGAAGATGTACTAGCAACTCTCTGGTAGACATTAGAGGTGCCTCACACTGAGGGACCTGGGGCAACCCGAACAAGATGTAAGGTCTGTAAGGTAAGGTCTCTCTCTCTCTCTCTCCGGACTGATGAGCAAGAAAGTTCGGGGATGCGACGATAACAAGCGCAGACTGCCATTTTCCAATATGCAATTTTCAAACGATGGGGTTCGTCATTTATTTAATCTTTTCGTTATTGTAATTATATATATATATATATATATATATATATATCTATATATATATATATATATATATATATATATATATATATATATATATATATATATATATATATATATATATATATATATATCTGTCTATCTATCTATCTATCTATCTATCTATCTATCTATCTATATATATATATATATATATATATATATATATATATATATATATACATATATATATATATATAACATATATATATATCCAAACAGATACTGAGCTATTTTCAAGCAAAGGAAATTTCGGTCATAACCCCCTAAGAGAGTGACAAGTCCTTGAGAGACTTGTCAAATACCCTTCAAACTTTTCAAAATCCAATGGTACCTTTTAGATGTCATTCATATTTCTTTTTTTTACTTTCGTGGATCATTTATATATACTCTGAATTTTTCAAAACCTACAATGTTCCCTAAGGCATTCTCTATCAAATAAACTTCCATAGTAATTCTTAAGTCCTTTAATAAACAGGAGCCTTCGCAAAACTAAAAATGAAAAACACAACATTATACGTCAAACGTTATCCCTACGCGAAACCCCATTCTTTCATCTGTGTAAGCCTATTATAGACTTCCTTTGCATAGTTTATCACAATTTTGATTGGAAATGTTATTGTCATTGAAACATTTTATGTTAATGATTATTCTGAACGCTATTTTATCAAGAAACATGGTTCAGAATTTCTTCTGGAATAACAACACTCCCGAAAGGTTTTTATAAAAGCTGGAAGACTGCATTTGCGTTGTACCCACTTTGAATCTTACCTGGTTGCTGACACTATTATATATGTACATAAACCTGAGTTTTCTGATATTCTATGTCACTGAAATTCACTGGTTTATTACTTTCAAATGAACATATCTGGGTCTGAGATACAAATGAATGAAAGAGAACAAAGGGAATTCTTGAGAAGTTTACCAGAATCTCATATTTATCCAAAAAAAATTTTTTTTTTTCCTGTGACTGAACGAAGTCGAGAGGAAAAAAATATGGGATACAGTCCGTTCACGGCCTCTTCGTTTGTCAGTTCGTTATTTTGTGTTGAGCTTCAGAACTAATCAACTTAATCGTATGGGAGTGACCAAGGGCTATCTCTATAGTCCTTGGGAGTTATATTTTTATTCGTGAAACGTAATTGATAAATAAAGATGGTCTTTACACAACTTGTGTCGCCCCACTTACATTTTACGTATAAAGTTATGTGGTTCATTTTTAGTTTTACGAGGGCTCCTGTTTATTAAAGGACTTAAGAATTACTATGGAAGTTTATTTGATAGAGAAACTTCATAGATCTTACCAGGGTTTGGTGTGAGATTGTTGTTTTTTTTAGATTAAGTGGCCTTATGCCAGCACGGGCTCTTGCTCATAGAGCAGCCCGTAGGGGCTCTGAGTTGTGTTGAGTTTAATTTAAAATTTAGGCCAAAGGCCAAGCACTGGTACCTATCAGGTCATTCAGCGCTGTAATGGAAACTCAAAGTAAAAGGTTTGAAAGGTGTAACAGGAGATAAAACTCGCAGTTGCGCTATGAATCAAGTGTTAGGAGAGGGTGGAAAGTGAGATGAAGAAAGGAGGTACAGTAAAGGGAACGAAAGTGGTTGCAGCTAGGGGCCGAAGGCACGCTGCATAGAACCTTAAGTAATGCTTACAGTGCACAGCATGAGGTCCACTGACGGAACTACCCCCTTGCAATGGTCACTAAGTTCCCCTAAGCTGCCTGAGCAGAAAACCACTGCCGTGCAAAATCATCTTCTGATCAAGCTATTGGAAAACAGGAAGTGGCAAAACGGTATCAAAACTAAATGTTAAAAAAGACATTTATCATAACGGGAAAAGCTGACGGGATGATGGTATCGGGAAGCAGGTCATTCCCATGTTCCATTTTCTCGCAGAATATCTGTTCAATTCTTTTAGGAAAACACGGGTCGAACTGTGTGTGTATGTGTGTGTGTGTGTGTGTGTGTGTGTATGTGTTTGTGTGTGTGTGTGTGCGTTTGAATGTTTTTCTGCCGGGGAGATGAAAGATTGAAGGCGGCCGTCCAAAAGAAATGAGACCTTGAGTCGGGCTACCTACGGTTGTGGCCGGCACAAAAAACAAAAAAAAAAAAAAAAAAAAAAAAAAAAAAAGGAAGTGAGGTCAGCGTGGATTCTACTTCAGCTTTAGAGAGGCGAGAGGCAAAGCTTCTCCAATGTTAGTGGCCGGATAAATTTCAACGCCGTTCGTGAATTCAGCATAATCGATTAGCTTCAAAGACGGCGCAGAAAAGATAAGAGGTCGTAAAATTCGGAATCATCTTCTAGTTATCAAGGTTCCTTTTTAACCGACGAAAAGAGAGAGAGAGAGAGAGAGAGAGAGAGAGAGAGAGAGAGAGAGAGGAGAGAAATAGTTTCTCCAGGACGAGATGCTTAAAGAAGTGGACGCAGCATCAGTCAAAGTTTTCTTCACGGGTTGAGGCGCCCTTCATCTGTGAATTTCTCCATCCACCATTTTCAATTAAAGGGTCCAGGCGTATCAGTACTTCGGTTCACACATGGTCATATATGTGAGACGTGATTGCGTGCGAGCACATAAGACACATACACACACTCTCTCTCTCGCTCTTTCTCTCTCTTAGACACAGAGACGCGCTCGCGCGCTATATACACATGAACACGTATCTTTCCGTACCCACACTATATACAAGATAAAACTGTTCACAGTGAGAATGTGTTTACTCTTCGACACACAGATGCGCTCGCGCACATTATTTGCTTCAAATCCCACTAGATAGTAAGAATATGGTCCAGATAGTAAAAGTGCCTATAGATGGTAAGCTAAGATCGAACCTCTGACACATGGGAAATTGCCTTTTAATAAGCACACCGTGATGTCACTTTGGTAAGAGTTAAAAGAGAGAGAGAGAGAGAGAGAGAGAGAGAGAGAGAGAGAGAGAGAGAGAGAGAGAGAGAGATTGCATAATGCAATCATTAAAATTTTTCTGGGCGTAAAGTAGTCTCATTGCATGAGGTGTTTTAAAATCCTTATCCTAAGATAGTACAGCACCGAATGAACTGAAATGAAATGAGAAACTGAAAGCTACAGAACAGGTAAAAAGCAGGTGAGTGAGTGATCGTGTGATGAACAAGCATTATATTTACATATGATGCACTACTATCCATTAAGACTGGCAATACGGTCATTGTTTTCATTTTCTGGTATATATACACATAAAGCATACATCATACAATTATATAAGACGTAATATTTTAAATGTCTTCTGTTTAATGACAGAAGTTACTTGATCATGATTATGTAATTATGGTAAGCTTGGTTACTGAAACACATTTAATTGTAAGGTGTCATTTTTTCTTTTGTGTGTGTATGTGTGATTGTTTAACATACACTATTCATAAATGAACAACAGGATTACAGACAGCTTAGCCTAGACTCCCCTAAACAAGAACATTATAAGAAATAAGAGACACGTAACTACAAAATGTACTACCATCAAAGTTTAATATACAGTGTATGTATGTATGTATATGTATGTATATACATACATACATACATACATACACACACACACACACACACATATATATATATATATATATATATGTATATATATATGCATTAAGCTAAAAATGCCTTTTAATATCCAAATCGCACTACCTGGGAATTAATATATTTTTATATATGTTAACCTTTGTGGAATTTTTTTGTTGATAATAATGTCGTCCCTCTCCCGGATTCGAACCAGCGCACAGGGAGAAAATCAGGAATTCAGTGAGGTTACCGACTCGGCCAACATGTGAGGTATTATAAGTTGATAACGATTCCGACCTTACAAATTTATATATGAATTTATATAGTATATATAATATATAATATATAATATATATATATATATATATATATATATATATATATATATATAAATATGAGTCTTATCATATTACCGTGATTTCATATATATGCATTAAGCTACAAATGTCCTTTAATATCTAATTCACTCTACCTCGGAATGAATAAATTTTCAGATATGTTGACCGAAAGGGAATTTTTCAGTTGATATTAAAGGACATTTGTAGCCTAATGCATACATAATATATATATATATATATATATATATATATATATATATATATGGTATATATATGTATATGTATAGTATATGTATACAGGTTACAGGGAATATGTGAAATGACCAATTCGCTTAGGAACATTTGAATCCCGAGGGCTAGTACTAAACACGGTGAAACAGTGATTCATCTACACTGTTTTACCGTGTTTAGTACTAGCCCCTGGCGAGTCAAATGTATTTCGTCGTGTTTAGTACTAACCCGTGGGGGATCAAATGTCCAAAAGTGCATTTGATCCCCAGGGCTGTTACTAAACATGGTGAAACACATTTGCCCCCCCCCAAGGGACCTAGTACCAAACAAGGTGAAACAGTGTAGATGAATCACTACCTCGCCGTGTTTTAGTACTAGCCCTCGGGATTCAAATGTTCCTAGGCGAATTGGTTATTTCAGATATGCCCGAGGAATTTCGTAAAATCCCTGGATTTCACAGTTCCCTATAATATATATATATAAATATATATATATATATATATATATATATATATATATATATATATATATATATATATATATAGAGGTGTGTGTATAAATATATATAAAGCTTTTGATGAATATGTTACTCTAAACTCTCTCACATCCACCTCTCTCTCTCTCTCTCTCTCTCTCTCTCTCTCTCTCTCTCTCAATAAAACTCCTACACGATGGAAGTCCATATGATAAAGCTCCCCTATGACATCAAAGGTCCAACACGAATGACTTCTTCCCTTTCATCCCCGTCTACACAAAAAGCAGAAAGGAGGATGACTAACAACTTCCTTTAGTATAATATAATAATAATAATAATAATAATAATAATAATAATAATAATAATAATACTTTATTAAAAGCAATGGCTACTTCAGCAGCGTTACACTTGTAGAGATTCTTCTCTATTTTACGAATAGCGGCTTTTTCCGTGCTACTTAAACACGCTAGTAGAGCGCCAATAGAGGTCATGATCAAATACAGTGAGGTGTATAATACTATTTGAACTTTACAGATAAACTACGATACCATAGTTATCAAAGTCATTAACGAATCTCTCTCTCTCTCTCTCTCTCTCTCTCTCTCTCTCTCTCTCTCTCTCTCTCTCTCTCTCTCTCTCTTTCTTAAAGCGAGCTTTCGTCTGAAGCTGCCAGACATCCTAGGACTGGGAAGCTGAGGGTGGACTGATCTTGATTACAACCTATGGCCATATAAAATGCTGTAAACACATGGAATAATGACTACAAAATACCACAAGGAAAACTGAACGATCACATTTGAAACATAAGCAAGAGTAATGATATCAAAAATCATAAAATAGTACTACATGTGATATCCATACAATTATAGCAATGGGGCTAGCTAACTTTAGTAAGTCGTATGCACAGAAGAGTCTAATCACAAATGACATTAAAATTTGGACAGGGAAAGACAGATGAAGATAATGGTGCAAGTGAAAAAATTATTAATAACAATAAAGCTGATAATATTATTAAGATTACTAATGGTTGCAAACACAAAAGCACTTCAGGAAGAGACAAAAATAATATTGAAAGTTAAAAGTGAATAAAAATATCTTCACCCTAGACTCTTTATACAGTACATTCAGCAACACCTTTTTTCATATAGTAAATTAAATCTTCTCTAACAACATCGGCATTACAACTTGTATAGTTACCCGTCTCATCATCAATGAAAATCACAGATATTTGTTAAACATACAAATTTATGAATGTCTATATGTATCTAAACTTACAGAGACATACGTAGATAGATAGATAGATAGATAGCTAGGCAGATATACACAACGCAAACATTATATATATATATATATATATATATATATATATAATATATATATATATAATATAATATATATATATATATATATATATATATATATATATATATATATATAATATAATATATTATATATATATAGATAGCAGAATCTCAGACGAGAAGAGCGGAAAAGTGAATGAGTTGGGGAAATTACATTTGACATTTCATTTTTCGGGAAGGATGTAGAATCAGCATTCGCGCTCGAAGAATGGTTACCGGAAGTCAAGACCCATGCCGGAAGTTAACATGTCATGCGACCAACCAACTCGTGAATGTGCCGTGACGCTCAGAGAACAAATGATGAGTGACGTCAAGGAATCTTCTCGTCGTGTTAGTGACGTCACACAAAGGGGGAGTGTCTTATTGTAGAGTTCGTATATATGTTTGTCTATGGCCTTTTATCTTCACGAGGGGTTTCAGTAGAATTTTTGTATGCTACTTCTTAAGACTTTAAGACTGGTTCCTTTGTAGATTGTGCGGTGAGACCGCGAGATTGTGCAAATGACCCTAGAGGTGAGGGTTATTCGGTATTTTTACTAATACCTTTTCTCCCCAGTATTCTGAACTATTTACAATATCCGCTGTGTGATATAGAGCTACAGTGAACCTTTTATTTTATTATGCATTAACCTTATGCTTTGGTATTTCGGTTATGATGATTCATTTGTGAGACATACTGATATTTAATTCGTGATGAGTTTTTAATAAGGCCGCTAAGGAATAGGTTGCACCCGACCATGATCTTTACGGAGACATCATGGTAGCTTAGGAAATGAATATAAGAAACAACGAAAGTGGGTTTCCTGTATGTTGTGAACGTATATCTATTCTGTTCTCTTATGATTAGTGCGTCTAGGAACGGCAATTTTCCGTCCTCACATTCTGTTTTAAACTTTATCGTGGGAACCAGCAAATTTAGTTTATATAAAAATTCATTGAAATCTACCCAGCTATTTTCCCAGAACGTAAAATTATCATTTACGCATCTAAGCTAGATCATATTGCGGTGTTTCATAGACGACAAGATTTCGTTTCGAAATATTCCATGCACACGTTTGCTAGAGGGAACTACCCATGCTACGACCAAATCTTTTTTTTTTTAATTACGATTAAAAGAAATCACGTTGTTGGTTACACAGTAGTTGATTAGTTCTAGAGTTTCATCAATGCCAAGAGGAAAATGTTCTACATATGGCTTTAACTTCCTCTTTCAAAAAGACAAGATGTCGGCGATCGGGACTTTGGTGAACAATGACTCGACGTCTAGGCTGAGCAATTTGATGTTAATTGAAGGGATATTAAACTGTTGATTCTTTTTAAAATAAAATCCTCTGCAAGTTTCACGTGGGAGGAGGAGAATGTTCCTAGAAAGGGTGATAACAAGTCGGCCGGCCATTTTGATTATTTACACATGAAATAGCCCCTGCTGGATATTGTGGGGCGTAGAGGAATCCCAATCTTTATTTTTGGGAGGCCATGAAAATAGGGGAGAGAGGGGTTGATTGTCTTGAATGACTCTAGTAATTCGATGTTCTTATTACCCCTATGATTCTGACTGATTTGTTAAATTGGACAGCAATGGTTGTGGGTTATTTCGTTAATCTATCATAGGTCTCCGCATCGTTTAAATGTTTTTGAACTTTACTGATATACGCCTCCTTATCTAAGAGAACTAGGTATATCCCCGTCTTTGTCTGACTTAACGCATTTTGGAATCTTTTCCTGAGCGCGTTTTTGCTGTTTTTTTTCTCCAAGGCATGTAGCAAAATGTTTTTGACACATGCATTTATTTATTTATTTTTCTTATTTATTTATTTGAATTTTTTTACTTAGATTATTTTCCGGAACTGATTTTAGAGCGAATAAAATACCAAGCTTTAAGACAATTCTTTCATTTTCCCTTATCGTAAATCCTAAATCCATCTGGAGTTCGCTCATTAACGTATACTTAAATAATAGGGGGGCAGAAACTGGAGTTAACAAGATACCATGCTGTAACTGTTATGAGATTCACTGGGGGGATGGGGGGGGGGGGGGTTAATCCATCTCGCAAAGATTAACAGAGCACAAAAGAACAGTGCTGTATGCTTCAGAGAGCTCGGGGATTTTTCTACATATTAAGGATAAAGACCACACCATAAACTGCAGCGCAGCAGAGCTGGTCCGTACAAAAGGAAGACGCTGGAACCTACTATCATCAATCAAGCTAACAATATAAACCTGTCAGGAGGACATTGGAAATCGGATGACATCGACGAGTTAATCCTGAAGCCTTTTCTCAAGCAGATGTTCCAGAACATACGACCAGCGGACTCATCGCCAGACGGGAGTTAACGAGGCCCAAAACACCGGGGAATACCTTCATTTCCATCCTTCCTTTCCTGTGCCAACAGTCACCTGGATGCCATCAGGGACGTACTGCCGCACCACATTTTGCCAGTGATCAGAGACACAGAAGGAAGTGCCCCACATCTATGATTGCAACGTTCAAATAGTTTCTTATGGGTCATACATCTTCATATTATACTGTTGTCTTTGAGTAATAGACATGCATGTATATATATATATATATATATATATATATATATATATATATATATATATATGTATATATAAATATATATATATATATATATATATATATATATACTATATATATTATATAAATATATATATAATATATATATATATATATATATATTATTATATATATATAATATATATATATATATATCTGTATCTGTGTGTGGATACATAAATTCCAAACATAACATTACTAAAATAAAGAAATAAAAAATAAAAACTAATTTTGTTCTTTGTTTCGAAAGGTTTTATTACACAACTCTCCTCTCCTGGAATATTGTGGCCTTGACGCCGTATTTGCAAGCAAAAGACAATAGGGAAAGATTTGTTGTCTTCTCTTATAAATGGTATGTGTAAGAGAAGGCAAAACGAGTTCAGAGTTCGTGTTCAGTATGATTTAAAACGAATCACACACACACACACACAAACACAACCTTATAGAGCTCGAGAACAAAGAGTGAGGAAAACAACTCAAGGTTCAGAGACCTCGAGACCTCTGCAGAAGACAAGATGGTTCGAACAAGAAAATTCAATAGAAAGAGCAAAAGGGCGTAACGAAATTGAAAAGGATAACTCCAAGAGAAGAAAGCGAAGCAGAAAGAAACAAACAGTGAAAGATATGGAAGTTAAATGCACAGAAATAAGCAGAGAACTCGCTCGACTGAAATACACAAATTATAATTCGTAGCAAATTGGATTCGGTATCGATCATAAAGAGACAACGATCTATTTAGCAGGTATAAGTGGCACTTGAATGAGCATGAATGGGGGAGCAACCTAAATCCTTAGTGTTAATGATGTCTAGTAATGAGTTACGTATTTTCTCATTAACAGAGACGATGGTCGGATACGCTAATGGTTCCACGATATATTTGTATATGCTAATGTTACCATTAAGGTCATTTTCTTTGGTCTTTGGATACCATGACTGAACACCATGTTAGATTACCGTGTGTAAGGATTTCTAAATATATATGTGGAGTATCTGTAAGTGATGTTGTAGACAAATAATCTTCATTTAACTACCCCTTGCAACCTCTACTTAGTTACCGCAAGTGGGACTGATTTTTCTTGTACAGTGTGTGTGTGTGTATAATATATATATATATATATATATAGGATATATATATATATATATATATATATATATATATACTTAAATACACACGGTAGGAAGGCGAGTGAAAACTGGGGGCCTGGACTAAGTACTTTCGTAGTTTATTCTACATTTATCAAGTTCACACTGAATACAATAGAAGTTGACAGACCTTTATTTACAAAAACAGACCACTGACGTCGAAGTATGGGAGAAGGATATTATAATCTACCGACGTTTCTGGACCAAAATTGTCCCAATTTGAAGGCTAAAAAAATTAACTTCCAAACGACTCAGACAATAATCACCAATAATCACAATTAAATTAGAAATAGGCATAAAAATGGCTGTATGTCCATTAAACTATGAAAATAGACGGGATACCTATATATCAATATCAAATTTTAAAAAATGAGTGAGATTAAATTAATTAAAGAGCATCACTCTATCAACAACTTTAAAAGTCTAAGTATTTCCCTGGTTCTAACTCACTTCAATAAAACTGAAGAAAAACAGCATAATTACCACTCTATATTTCTACCTACACAAAATCATATTACCAGTGGTCAATAAATGAAACTCAAAATTTATAAGTGAAACACAATCTCAGAAATAACACAAAATTTAATTAATTCTTGAATTAACCATCAAGCAAAATTAAATCAAAATTAATTTGTCAAGAAAATTAATCAATCAAGAAATTAAATTATTCAAGTAAAATTCAAACTGTCAAGCAACAATTAAAATTTGGAAACAAATCTAGTTAATGCAAATTAATTCACAAGTGTTAAATGAAATCAAATATGCAATGTTAAATCAATAAGAAACACCTAACTTAATCAAGCAAAATGTGAATGCAAAAACACAGAAAAAAGTGAAAAGGTAAAAATGCAAAAACAGCACTAAAACTTTAATCACACAGAACATAAACACTTAAAAAAAAATAAACACAATATACAATAATTTTACAGTGAGTAAAAAATGAAATAATTTCACTTAACCACTGTAAATATTTTTTAAGTGCACTCAAAACTTGTAATAACACATTACATTGGTATACCACTTCTCTTTCTTGCTGCAGCCTCCAAATTCACTACACTATTTCACAGGCGCCGTTAAAAAACAGTTTGTTCAGATTCCACTATGCCATTAAGAAATTAAATAAATCTAAAAGTTACCAATGACCACTAAGTGCAAAATTTTTACGTTACAATTAAATATCTCTCGCACGGGAGAGAGAGCAAGAAAGAGGCCAACTATGGCTCCCAAGAATACAACCAATGTGAACTGTGCCTAATATCAGAATGCTCTCTCTCTCTCTCTCTCTCTCTCTCTCTCTCTCTCTCTCTTTATGGAACTTAATTGATCTGCAAGATGTCTAGTCCTAAAATGGCTGAGTGAAAACATTTTAGACGAGACACTGCTTTACTCTTAAAAATTCTCTTTCAAATTGAGAGAGAGAAAATGGGATTACAACTTTAAATAATCTTTATTATTATGCAGTTTCAAAACAAAATTCTCGTAATATGAATTATATGATTATTAAAATAAAATACAGTTGCACACACTGAGTTTCATCATTTTCGGGAGTGACGTCACAAACAGTTCCAATCCACAATTAAATTACTTACGAGTCAACAAATTCTCTTTTGACAAATTGAGAGAGATAAGAGTTAATTTATCAGCAATATTGAACAGTTTCACAATAAAAGAATCTCTAATTACTAAAATGAAATGAAAGGTGTCGCAAGCTTCTAACGTGACACAATCATCACGTTTTTACAAGACAGACGAACCACACAACACGAAGAATCGCGCCTAATGTGTTGACAGATTACTAAAAACAAAACGGTAGAGCAAAGAATTATCACATATTTTTCAACACTTCTGGTTGCTTGTTGACAGCTAAGCCAAACAAAACCAAAGAGCAGGAGACAAAACGCTGGTTAAAGATTTACGAATTTATTTTTTTATGGAATCTGTACATAAAACGTCCATTTTACAAGATTACATACAACTACTGAGGGGAAATTATGCATTGCAAAAGCAAAAACATAAGATTTCCCCCCCCCCCCAACAAGATTATTTATCCCAGGGTTGCATCCAATGATTCGCAATGGGATAATTAACCTGCAACTACATTGTTCTTACCAGAAATGTGCTGCACTCTTAAATTATACTGTTACAAACACAAAGACCACCTTGTTATTCAAACTTATTCAATGCTGTAATTAAGGCTAGTTTCTTTCTCTATAGTTGAATGCACTTTCTGATGTTTTTTTTTTTCAGTTTCAAAGACATGAAACAAACAGGATGTGAAATATTACCTTCATCGCCATATCCATGCCTTTATCCTAAAGTAAGATTGCAATACCTTAGACATTATGAATAAGTTATGGTAACAGGAGGTTAAGAAATTTTAGAGAAGAGAGCAATCTTTAGAATGTCGGACACCAATCAAGTTGACGCAGCATGTCATTATTTTAGGGGGAATAAATACTATGCTATTGGCTTACTTTTCCACTTAGGGCTAAAATCAACACTGCAGTAGGCTTCCTGATAACGTCCACTATTTTGTTTCTGTCAACTGTTCTACCGATCTCAGGGTCCGGGTTCGATTCCCCGCTCTGCCAACACAGAATAAGAGGAATTTATTTCTGGTGATAGAAATTACTTTCTCGATGTGGTTCGGATCCCACAATAAGCTGTAGGTCCCGTTGCCAAGTAACCAATTGGTTCCTAGCCACGTAAAAATACCTAATCCTTTGGGCCAGTCCTAGAGAGCTGTTAATCAACTCAGTGGTCTGGTTAAACTAAGATATACTCAACTTTTTTCTGTCACCTGTCACGACTAAATCCGGTAAATTAGAAATTCATGCTCTCTCCCTGTGAATTAAATCTTAACCCTTAGTCCTCCATAGATCTTTGCTGAATAAGATTTCTGCTTCTTTGAGTATTTTCTTTTATGGTTCTCAAAAAAAAAAAAAAAAAAAAACCATAGTTGCAAAGCAGACAATACACATTCTGAGCCACCTGGAATTTATTTATGCGTTGAGGAGGTAGACAATACGATGGATGATAAATTCCCTTGCATTATATCCTTTGTAGATGATTACTTTCGATGCAGAGAGAGTGAACACTTAAAACAGGACTGCAAGTACAATAACGATATAAACAAGGCAGTTTTATACGTGATATAGGAATGAATGTTTGTCATTTAGGAGACTGTTTGAATTCACACCAGTACTGCATACATGTATCTTAATGCCAGTAATATTAAACTGCCTTCTTAAAGGCAGTTTAATATTACTGGCATTTTTACCTAATACTAAACCTATTTGTATCTTCATTGCTATCCATCTACGCTAGTTATAATTCTTTGACCATCTCTTCTCTGGAGACACTCAGTTGAAACCTAATGCTGAGAGAGAGAGAGAGAGAGAGAGAGAGAGAGAGAGAGAGATCCGATACCCCAGAAGACAGGAGGCATTAGCTTAATTACCGACTCCATGCAATCTGAACACTCGGATTTTCAACAGGACAAATCTGCCCAAAAGTGCCAACGATCTCACAAACGTTTCATTTTGCAGAACGGTTCCAGCATTTTCCACTTTCTTATTCTCCTCACTCATCCTCTTGTTGTTGTTAAGATTAAGCTGGCCTTATGCCGCCACGGGCTCTTGCTCAGAGCGCAGCCCGTAGAGCCTCATCCTCTTCCCCGTCGTTTCTCTTGATCCGTTCTCGTCCGCATTTTCTTTTCTGAACTTTTCATACTTTCTTTTATAAATACTCTTCCTCCTTCTCCTGGTCTCCTTCCTCCTTACACTCATTCTCATTCTCCTCCTTCTACTGTCTCGTTATCCTCTCCTACTCCTCTACCTCCTAACTTCACTTCTAATCACGTTCCTCCTCCTATTCCTTCGTTTTCTTCTCTCGCCTCTTTCTCCCACCTTCTCATTCGCCTTGTCTTCCCTTTGACCTTTATTGTCTCTTCCTCCCTCTGCTTTTTCTTTCCAGCCTCCTTTCTCCTGCTTTCTTTTTCCCCGCGAATCATCCTCTTTTTGTTTCCTGTTCCCCTTCCCTCTCGTTCCTACGCCGCTAATCCCCTGCATCCTCCACGAAGCTGCTTCATGCAGGTGATCTTGATTTTCCTGAATAAAAATTACCCCTCAGCCAAGCGCTCCTTTGCCGCGAGAACGAGCGATCTGAACAGCCATTAAATCGAGACCGGATGTATTAAGTGGTTCGGCAGAGCGCTCGCACCTCACCCACCCACTGGCATCTATCTGCCGCTACGGCGCCTCTGCTGTCTCTCCCAACCTGGCATGGTCAAGGCGACCCCTTGAAAGATAGCTGACCTGTCGATAATAAGAGGGAAAAGTCTTTTTGATCATTTTATCAAGTAGTAATGATAACAATAAACTAGTAAAATAACTCGATTCTGTATAGGGTATAATGCTGTATGAAACTCTATAGGCCGCATCCATGAAACTTTCAGCCACGGCTGCGTGGTGGTTTGCTGCTGGCGCTATAGCGGTGATAAGAGTTACGGGCTGCTCTATAAGCAAGAGCCCGTGCTGGCATAAGGCCAGCTCAATCAAAAATAACAACAGGTGACAGATGCGCAGATCATGGCTAATTTTAACTGTAAATTAAATAAAGATACTGAGGTTAGCGAGCTGCAATTTGATATGTTTAATGATTGGAGGTTGGATGATCAGCATAGGTACCAATTTGTAAGCCTCTGGTCTCCTCAGCAGTTTTTAAGAACTGAGGGCGGACAGAAAAAGCGCTGACGGACAGACAAACCGCCATCTTAATAGTTCTCTTTATCAGAAAACTAAAATTACACAGATTCGTTGAACAATGCAATTGCTGTTTTTTTGTTGATATGCATTATATATATGTGTGTGTGTGTGTATACACAGATTGATTATATATATATATATATATATATATATATATATATATATATATATATATCGAACTACAAATGTTCTTTAATATCTAATTCGCTCTACCTCGGAATTAATATATTTTCATATATGCTTAACCGAGGGGGAATTTATTAAGTGATAATAGAATTGGCGATCGACAGGCGCGAACCAGCGACCTCTCAATACTAGGACTGGCAGTGAAGCCTTAAACCACCCCGACACCGCAAGAGATATAAGTTCATGCCGCCTCCCACCTGAAATACCTTTCGCGCGCAGGTATTTTTTGTTTTGGAGATTGCATCAACCCATCTCGTCCTCAGTGGCGTGGTAGTGCTTTTGCCCGCATGTAGTCATTATATAAGCCTTAGACAACCCCGCGGTGGCGGGGTCGTCTAAGGCTTCACGCTTCACTGCCAGTCCTGGAATTGAGAGGTCGATGGTTCGCGCCTGTCGGCCGCCAATTCTATGATCGCTTAATAAATTCCCCCTCGGTTAAACATATATGAAAATATATTAATTCCGAGGTAGAGCGAATTAGATATTAAAGGACATTTGTAGCTCGATATATATATATATATATTATATATTATATATATATATATATATATATATCATGTGTGTGTGTGTGTGTGTAAATCCGTATAGATAAAACTAATAAATACATAGTATTTTCTCATTTGAGAGAACGAGATACGAATACGACAGACACTATAATCTGTCAGTTTGAATTTATTCGCTTTTTCAATTAAATACACTCCGGTCCAAGACATATTAGTATATAAAGTAAGGTGAACTCGCGCACTATGCCTGGAACCTTAATCGTTTCTTTAAGGAATGGCTGTTTGCCATTAAAGCTTTATGATGTCGTCCCTCGCCAGAAATGACATAGTACGCAGAGGGAGTAGAAGATTACTAACACACGCACTACTGGTCAAGATACACTAAATGAAGGTGAGGTACGACGTGGCTACATCCTTAACCAAATCAACGTTTTGATCGAATCTCATGGTTTGTTTGTTTGTTTGTATGGTGTTTTTACGTTGCTTGGAACCAGTAGTTATTCAGCAACGGGAACAACGGCTTGACGTGACTTCCGAACCACGTCGAGAGTGAACTTCTATTACTAGAAATACATATCTCTAACCCCCTCAGTAGAATGCCCGTGAATCGAACTTGCGGCCATCGAGGTGGCTGACCTTCAAGACCATACCAATCACGCCTCCGAGGAGCTTCGAATCTTATGGAAAGCCTCGTGTGGGTGTTTTGGGGATTGTTGAGAACCTGAGGCACATTTCACGAATTTATGGCTGTGGACGTAAGATGACCAAACTCCTATGGCGACTGTAGCGACCGATGCAAGAAAGGTAGTCTCTAACGTCTATTAAAGCTGAAAATGATTGTCTTTTACAAGAGTAGTATATCTGGCGCAAGTACGCTGCGTGTGTACGGAACGCGTTACAAAGCGACTAGCATTTAGTTCAGTGGGTTAAGGACATCCAAACAATAATTTTACATCACGTGGCAAAAATACTAAATATTCGACATTATGGCCCAAACATTCACTGTCCATAAAACCGAAGGATAGAAATTATTTTGGAATTTTGATAAAAAAATTTGCTCTTTTAAGAAAACTCGAATCATTTCTTCCATTGTGTGGAAAAATTACAACAGACTACAGGTGATCTGTCAGGTTAATATAATAATAATAATAATAATAATAATAATAATAATAATAGTAATAATAATAATAACAAATAGAGAGATGCAAAAAAAAAATGATTATGGAATATTCGTTACTAAACATGTATAGATGCATAAAATACACACACACACACACATATATGCAAAATATGCCCCTTAACATCGAACTCACAATAATTAGGGAACCACTTACAACAAAGTTGAACGTAAAACTGCCTATGCCCCTGCTACAAATGTCATTTAATATCCAAGTCCCTCTACCTTGGAAATAATATATGTATATCATATGTATATACTGAGGGGGAATTATAATTGATGGGATGAAATAAATTCTAAATCTTTCACACACACACACACACAACACACACACACATATATAAATATATATATAATATATTAATATATTATGTTTATGTCTATATATGTTTAGTAACGAGAATTACATATTCATTCATTTTTTCAATCTATTTTTGCGTCTCTTTCCATTTGTCATTATATATACATACACACACAATATTATATATATATATATATTATATATATATATATATATAATAATACTATATATATATATAAATAATTTATAAACATATATATATATGTATATATATATATATATGTTATATATATAGAGAGAGAGAGAGAGGAGCGAGAGAGAGAGAGAGAGAGAGAGAGAGAGAGAGAGACTTTCTCATGTTCCATCTTTTCATTCTTATTCCCCGCTCACCTAATTTGAGGAGGGTATGGAAAGTTTATTTCGTTCTTTCGTTCGTGGCCGCTTCTCGAATAGCAAAGACCGACTATGCAAAAAACCCTCACTAGATCTGCATCTCGAGCAGGAATGAATCCGGATAAGCTTTCAGTTACTAAGCCCGGCCGACGGGACTGGTTGTCTTTCAGATGGTGGGCTCTTCTCTCCATGTATAGTTCCTATTAAAACTTTTCCTCGATCCCTCATTTCTTCTTAGATCAATCATTTTACCCGTTTTTCTGGATGTCTCAGTATTTTCCAGTCTTTTAGCTCTCTTCACGTATATATGCCAAAAAATTCGTCTAACAGCTTTAATGTTTTTGTTTTCATTAACACTTAACATCCACATTTCACATCTATGAAGGAGAGCTTGCTCATAAAGTTCCTCCAAGCAGTTTTACTTAGCTTTTTAAGACATAATCCAAAACTCTTGACAGTATTTTGCGCTCTGCAAAATTCTTGTCTCATTCATCCAGTAACTCACTACTTTCACCCTGCCATTTTATATATATATATATATATATATAATATATATATATATATATATATATATATGATATATATATATTATATATATATATATATATATATATATATATATATATATATATATATATATATATATATATATATATATATGTATATATATTATATATATATATATATATATATATATATATATATATATATATATATATATATATATATATATATATAGTATATTATATATATATATATATATATATATATATATATATATAATTAATATATATATATATGTATGTATGTATATAATATATATTTATTATACTTAATAAAAGGAGGCCATAAAAACACCAAAATATAGAAAGTAAGCACTATATTTCAGAGACTGCTGAAGAGAGAGACAGCAGCCTCTGAAATATAGTGGTACTTACTTCCTATATTTTGGCGTTTTTATGGCCTCCTTTTATTTGATGGAATTCTGTTGTAACAGAACATTTTTACCAGTCAGAGAGAGAGAGAGAGAGAGAGAGAGAGAGAGAGAGAGAGAGAGAGAGAGAGAGAGAGAGAGAGAGAGAGAGGTGGTTTAAGAAACATTTAATTTTCATTTTGATTTAGAAGCTGAAAAGCAGCCACGAAATCATCAACAACACCGAGACCAGAAGAGGTGGAGTGAGACTAACATCTCGCATGAAGACGAAAACACTGATGAGTGGTTACACTTGGCGACCCACATGATTGAGAGGCAAGAAAAATAAAGCGATACATATGACGACCTTTCTCCAGATAAAGATTAGATGTGGATCACATGCGAGTGAGTGTGTGACACGAGAGTGAGAGAAAACTTGGAATAAAGAACTGGAAGAAAAGTTTATTTTGCCAGAGGATTTCAACTTCCTTGTCCCATTCTTTAGTAGTATGGTTTTGGATGTGGATGTGATCTAGAGCGAACGGTTCCAGGTCTTTGTCATTTTTATTATATTTTTCTGTAACCCTCTTAACAATATTTGTCCCTCTTACTAATTCTTCATCGTTGTGCCCCGACATAAATCCCTTATAGTAAGTCGTGTCTGCAGACAGAAGTTTTGTTCCAAAACCAGCTTGGTTCGGCGATCTCACATCCAGTCGTGGTGTATTCCTTCATTCTAATACAACCTCAATACCTTTCCTCTCTCGGAACTTCTGAAATTCCACTGCGGTCCGCCATTCGTACGCATTCTTTGTGGATGACCCATTATACCAATCATTCTTATCACAGCGTTTATAACTTGTTTCGCTGAGGGAGCGCCTTTCCATTCACGTACCATCGGATATCCACTCAGGCGGTCAACATAAATCAGAAAATGCCTGCTCTTGCAGTAAAATAGGTCAGCTGAAACACTTTGAAAAGGTCTGCTGGGTAAGGTTCTGATTCCAAATTCATTTTGCTAAAATTAGAAGGTAGTGTTGGTACGCTTCACATTTTTCTAATGGTTGTGTTATATCATTAGTAATTCCTGGCTAATATATACATACATCCACGAGAACTGTTTGGTCCTGGTAATTCCTTAGTTGGTGTATACAAATGTTCTTTGTCCTTTTGGAATTACAAGTCTATGTCCATACAGAACAACGTCACTATCAACTGCGAATTCCTCTTAGATAGCTTGGAACTGTTTCACAAATGCTGATGCACTTTCAGATCCAACAGATTCATGCTTGTCGGCATCAATAAGCTTTATATGATCGCTATCACGTCTGGCAGTTCCCTCTAAACTCCCGACAGCAGGATCAATAATTCTGCCATCATCCTCTGGAAACCTATCATTCAGTTTACAAATTCTCATTATCTATGTAGTGTGCAGTATATCACCCTCAACTTGTTCTGAGTTATCATCCATTGCAGACCAAGACAATCAGCAATGGCTGATTCTCCATTCAACTTTATATTGAAATTGACTTGGAAGTTCAGCCTTCTCCGTCATTTAACATTTTCTGTTTGAGTAATTGAATAACTGTTGAAAAGTAGTAAAAGGGGTCTACGATCCATGACAGCTATGAAGTTTGGGATCCTAGATTGATAAAGTATGGACTTTTAATTGCATATAGTATATAGCATATAAACTTCAATTTGCTCGGGTCTACTTCCGTGCCTTTTTCAGACAAAACGGATCCAGCAAACTGCACAGAACTTTGGGCAAATTTAAATTTCTTTGGGTTGAAAGGAATAACATGCTCAACACCTTGATTTGAAAATGCTCATACATCACTCATAGAATGCTCACAAGTCCGATATCATCCACAACCTTATGGGTTCTTACTAAACCATCAATAGTGAGGTCTCTTTTAAAGTTACAGCTATGACCAATGGTAATAACATCTATTGGTGCTCTCTTAAAAGTAAATCTTCCCCAAGGCACCAAGAGGGTTGTCAAATCCCTTGTTTCTTTGTGTAATTCTACCAGCAAGTATCCTTTAATAGCATCAAAACTGTAAAGAATTTAGCACCAAGACCAATTTTATTTACAGCATCCTGGGATGTCTTTGCATTATGTACGGGTCTGTGTACCTGTGAGTTTAGCTTCATCAGATCAAGTCTGATACCTCCAGTACGTTTAAGTACAACTACAACTGGATGACTCCATTTGGTATGTCTATCCCTTTTCATTGTTTCTCGCATTGGGTAACTCACTGGTCTGGCAGCATAAATAGCAATGGACTTATCATTATTCTTGAATTATATCTTCATTGGTTCACCTTTTAATGCTTTTTATTTCCCAGTGATTTGGAAACTTCTAGATTTTCTTTCATTAACAGACATTTTTCCTGCTCTATGTTGTCAGCAGTTTATGTTACTCCTTCTGGTTCTTTAATTTCAGATACATTATACCCGAGTGATTTCTCCGAAGGAAATAGGAAATCTTCATGCCCAATACCAAGATGTTTGCATACCTGAAGGGATGTCAATTTAATCTGGCCCCCTACACCCAATGGCTTATTAATACTTTCAAGTTTCTCAGCAGTCTCAAAGATCCTCCTCCTTTACCTTTAAATCAGACATCACCTGTCTGCCAGCAGCTATCAATTCAGCTCCTATATTTATTTGTTGAATAGACCTTTCCTGGAAGGTAAAGATCTGTAGGTAATGCCAGACGTCTTCCCATAAAACTTGAGATGTATGCAATCTACATTGTAACACAATTTCACTTCAGTTGAACAGGATATACCATTTAAATGAGTATAAAGTCTACACTTGTGACATTGTGTTCTATTCTACCTTGTGCTTTGAAGTGTCAACATTTTTGCTTCTGTTCCTGCTCTGACCTTTCTCATGGAATCTTGTTTTATTGGTATCAATTAATTAATAAAGCGATGATCAACTTCATGAAAAGAGGGGGTCGAGTGGCATGTTACTTAATTTCACATAATTTCAATTAAGCACAAATTACTTTATGTACAGCTACAACTAAGCCCTGAGACATTTATAAAAAGAATTTCACTGTCAAGGGAACTTATTCCAGTTTTCTATCATGGGTGGCCTTCTTGTGCCATCAACTTATGTGTCTGTAATGCTGTAGCCAATGCTAAGTGAGTGGTACTGACTGGGAGACTGAAAACAGTCTCCCAGTCAGTACCACGCACTTAGCAATTGGCTACAGCATTACAGACACATAAGGTAGACTATCACTGACCTCTGGCAGTGCATGGAGCACCCTGATTCTCGAGGGCAGGTGCCACCTGATTCGCCATCGTGAGTGGGAGAAGGGTAGTCAAGGTTACGTACCGAACAAAATAGTTCTATCAAGGGGTCAATGACGATTCCCCTGTCGTTGTACATGTCCGCAGAATATATGATACAGGCAGGTCCTTGAAGAGGGATTTAATAACTTCTATGGGATATCAATATCTTCTGCAATTGTTGGCCTGCACGAGAGCAAGATCCTTCCATTACAAAGGACTGGTTCAAGGTCTCCCCAAGTCACAATGCCATTCCTGGAGCAATGAGGTGATCATTTGTCCAAATTTCAACAAATTTCTAGAGCATGTTGCGTGGATAGGAGAAATCATCTTGGCTGAGGATGGGAGCAGGACCTATATATGTTTCTGCCATATAGTAATTTCAGAGGCGTTTGGGTAAATCATCCCAACATAGATGAGCAGATGACAGCTGATGCTATTTTCTACCTCAACAATGACGCTTGTTAATTCCAGAAAGAAAAGATTCCTTTTCATTATGACCTTAAGGAGGTGTGTTATTGTTAGTATGATAAACTCATAACACAAGCCCATCTCTATTTCATAAAGTGTAGTCATCTGCTATGAGGGAAGACATTTCATCAGTTAATGAACTTCCAACTCTTGACTGATAAGAAAGTTACTTGCATTCATGAACCCTGACATTTGTTTGATATGAAAATCCATGGTAAGTTATGAAGGGCCATGAACTGTCTTAAAAAACAAAACTCTCTAGCTATAAGAATTCCACATATAAACAATGCCAGAGCCCTTGTGGCAGTGCATGTCAAAATGTACATTTAAATCCTTCCATCCCTTCATCTGAAGCAGCAATTTTACCCATGTAGTCTACTCCCATGCAAGAGAAGGGTGTCAGGTGGTTGACCACATTCCTTCAGTGGATAAGATCTTACAAAGAAAACATAAGCTCATTATATTTTTGACAGATGTCATATGTGGTCAGTCCAAAATTGCTATGTTAAAATTATCACTTAGGTAGCCACAGTGAAGGATAGGTGAAATTTGTGGTGATGCTAGATAATTACTACCCATAGTGGATGGTCAGAGGCCTGGTAGATGAGAAGATGCCAGCAGCATCCAGTCCACATCAGCATGTCATAAGTAACCTCAACAGCTAACATGATTGTCACTGACCTTATAAATAAATACCCAACTGCTGTAACATGCTGCTTGTCTCAGAGGGGCTGGGAAATTTTTCTCACTAAGGCTATTACATCTTGCTGTTCCATCCACTGGAGTAACAAAAGGAAGAGTTATACATCCTTAAAGTTGTAAGTGTGGTCTCTCTAATAACGCATATATCAAACACCCTGGCTGTACTAACATAAGGGGAATAAGTTCTGCCAAAAGATCTTTAGTCATTAGGTAAGATGGACTGTCGTGAGTGGGATACAGCTTCTCTATTAAACTTTGCAAAAGGCCCACCTGATAAAGACCATGCGATTAGGGTATGTGATGGTGGTAGGGTGCCAGTCAAGAATTACTAATGTCAAGTTAGCCCTTGCTGACCTACTTACTATATATATCATATAAGTATGCTGGGCTCTATTAAAATACTGCGAAATGCTTTGTAGTAATCTTTATCTTTATGTCTATAGTGGTGTCAACCTTCCAAAAAAAACATATAAACATTTTCCTCTCAATAGTCATGGAAGGCAAAAGCCTATGGAGACTGAAAGCAACTGGAAAAAGTGATGTAAATCTCCTCTTTGTCAGAGGTTTCATCAATTGCCTAAGTGCTATTGGAAAGGAAGTGCTTGATAGCTTTGGGAAGCTGAACCTTGAGATGGTGCTGAAAATATCATTATAGGTCTTCGATACATATAAAAGACCTGTAATGAACCAAATGAGCCTCATATAGTTGCAGATTAATTCAGTGATACAAATGCTTAATGGGTGTTGAAAATGCTAGTCACTAGTGCACACAACTTGGAAACCAACGTGGCCCGGCATGAAAGCAATTATTGATTGATGATTAATTACTCTAGTCCTCCTGGCTACTGACACCGAAGACAATTTGAATAGGGGTTGTGGATGAGTCCTTAAATACTGGGTGGTAAGGCAGGTAGTTGTGCAATTTGTGTACAACATCCCTATGCTCTACCTTCTACATAAAATCAAGGTCTAAATAATCTCTGAAAAATTCCCTCATACTAGAGAAGAGAAAGGGCGTTTTAGCAAAAATCCTAATGTGAGTTACCGCCTTACACTAACTTGTGGGGGATTAATTTTCATCCTTGGAGGGCAAAGCCATGCTGCAATTCCTTCCTGTCTCACTATGAAGTACTTGAATAGACTCATTGCCCGCTCATGCACAAAACAGTGTTGGTCCTGTCTTATCTTCACTGTATCCAAAGTTCAAAGCCCTAGCATGTCATCACCATCATCAGTAGGGTCGACTACAACCACCAACCTATTTCAAACTACAGAGTAGGAGCTTGTTATCACCCTTTCTTGGTCAGTATGCAACGAGGCATAGTTCCAGTTGCACTCTCTATCATTTACTTGTGGACTTTTACCAAGATTATATCCATCTGGGGCTAGATGGGAACCGTGGACTAGTAATTATATGGCTACCTGTTGGTTACCCCCTCCTACCTGGATGACGCTACTCGACATGGCCGTTAATCCTTCACTTTTTGCCTTAAACTGCTTATCACCCAATGAATTTAAACTTTGTCTGACACATGTGAGCTACAACAACAACTTACAATAAAGGAATGAAAAATAGTTAGTAAAGAGAAATTGGAAAATACCGGAGTATAAAAAAATTCAAGAAGACAAGTAAATTATAAGAACTTTACCAGAATTCCAAATGAACAGTGCCTAGTGGAACTTCTATATTCACCTCTGCATAACAAAACAAACTGTATCCAAATACGTTTTTCTATAGCTTGTGTGAGAGAGAGAGAGAGAGAGAGAGAGAGAGAGAGAGAGAGAGAGAGAGAGAGAGAGAGAGTATAGAAATGTGATCAAAATATAAACATGAGTGAACAGAAAATAAAACCGATAAACCTGAGTTCAAGAAATGTCAGCAGAAAGCTGGAATAAATTTGCTCTTTGCTTAAACATTTGGAGATCATAAAATTCCATAACAGTACTATATCAACTATTCCACATTCAAATTGTAGCCAAGCTAAAACTCCTAGAACACTGAATAGCATCAAACCTGATACTAGAAAGCAACACCCTTTTCGCAGTGCACCTTTGTTCTAAATAAGTATGAATGTAAAAGAATTACGGTATAACTTGATTTCGACCTAACCTCAATTAAGATATTTGACATTCTAAAGTACATTAGAACATTTGGAATTTATTTTCAAAATCCCCTTGATGTGTTTTAATTTCCAATGCTTGTATTATTGATTGGTAACATGAATTTGACAACCGATCTTTGTTCTTGTAAATATTCTCACCAACAATATGTATTAAGTGATCTTTGTTGCAAGTGTTTATTAAACATTTTCATTTCTTTGTTATGAAGTGGTATTAAAATGATAAAGAAAAAACCGATATCTTAAAGTAAAACTCGAAAAAAGGAAAACAATTGTACCTACTCAGGCATCCAGATCTTTTTCCTTCATCATTCCAGAACGACTGAAGCTTTATTTTTCCTCTCTATTTCTTCGCCCTATTTTCTGCTCTTTTTTTTTATTTTTAAAGGAACAGCGTTTTTAGCCTTTATTCCGAGGAACGAGGTAGCCTACACGACGTGTGGTGTCTTCCTTTCTGACACTGGCAGTAATCCTCCTTGCCAGGGACTTTCCTCATTCTAGAGTCTAAAATTCCGCTCTCTCTCTCTCTCTCTCTCTCTCTCTCTCTCTCTCTCTCTCTCTCTCTCTCTCTCTCTCTCTGTCCATGATTTTACTACTTACATCTTTGATCCTCTAGGTCATTAGCCCCATGTATAGATGAATATATACATAACATCTCAACACGATAATATTATCCCTTTCACCGTGCACCAAATAACATAAACTATAGTGTCACGGGGCAAGCCGGGGTGTATGATTTTATTTTGGGAAAATCTATCAAAGTACTGACTCTACTCAAAAATGTCTTTTTTTGGGAACGACAAAGATGACTGGGGGTGACCCGCCACTAGCGATCAGAAAATATTAATAGAAACTTCTAAATTACTTTCAAAAGGATTGAAGGTAAACATAATCTGTCCACTTACAAATATAATTCTATAAGGTAATCAGAAGAACAAAATTTACAAGGAGCTCTCAGTGGCTTCATAACACTGAATCACTGCTGGAACTTATGTACAATATCAAAGAACAAGAGTACCACTAAGTTGCTAGCAAAAAAACACTAATTCTAGTGGTTAAACATGGTACATAGATACATGGATCGAACTCTTAAGAATACTAGTACAAAACGCAACACAGGGGTGGAGCACTGTAAGTAAGGGTTGATCCCACTGGAATCTCAGTAATAGTAACCCAAGAATGGCACTGGCAATAAATGTTAAGTGACACTTCAGAACTACTGAAGACGGCACACAAGAGGGGGGGGGGTTTCTACAGGAATCTGCAGAGCAGGTAACGCTGTAACAAAAATTCTAACAGCGGTAAGCTTACTTAAAATTATCAATGCAAAAGAGAAACCATGCAAACACTGCAAAAAACAAGGACAAGGTGAGAGGTCAGGTCAGATGAACCATATGTGAGAGGTTGTGAAATCTAATGAACTGAACGCAATGGCAGAAGCGGGTGGTAGTCCCTTAAGTGTTCTGCTTCTCCTGTTGAGATTGTGATAAAGTCATACTGTGGAGTCACAGGAAAGTCTCTCTCAGAATGATTAACTCAACATAAGCGCTCAGTTAGATATGGAAAACATAGTTCTGCAATTTTCCATCATATAAATAACACAAACCATACCATAGATTGGAACTCATCCGAATTACATACGAAAGCAGCTGTCAATACATATGTCAGTGGGTAGAATCTTCATTGATAAAACAACAAGATAAGAGGATCACTTAGTGGTGACCCCAGGCATCACCTAAGGGCATATATCCCACTATATATTTCACAAATATAACTTCTTTTGTCATCCACTGCTTGATAAGGGTGGGAGTCAGTCCACCGAAATAGTCTTTAGCTTTAAACCAGAGCATTTTAATGGCCCTTTTATACTTGAGACATATCCTGTTTTAACAAAAGAATTTATTTACATTGAAATCCATCATGAAATTTCCTTGCTTATTGGATTTTCTGACACAAGCCCAAGATGAAGCTGGCTTACCGTTGGTTTGAGAAAGACATGATAAAGTTTTTCACCCTGAAAAAACAGAAAAACTTCTTAAAAGAATGTCTGATGGAAAAAGTACTCCAGAAAATGCGCGGTTTCCACAAATGGATAACAACATCGGATCCTTTTCCACCATCTCACAGGATGTTCCTTGAAGAGAGGATCAAGAATACAAAGGACGACATCTACACGCACCGAAAAACCATCAGTCAGGCTCAGCACAACCTCCACCTCATCACTTCAGAGCCCACATATAAGCACCTATCCTCCATTTGTATCGACACAGCTGCTTGCAATAGTGTTATTCATTACAATAGGCTTCTTCGTAAATTTAACTCATTAATTGAATATAGTACTTGAAACTGTTTAGGGCAACAAAACAAAGTTATGAATCAATTCACCAGCCCCCTAACTAATAACCAATTCAGTCATAAACTTAGGTTTGTCATTTGCACTTAAAACTGATAATTAAAATAAACTCGACTTCTTAATAAAAATTGATAAATTCATCACTAACAAAAATTACAAGAAGAATGAATATGTCATAAGGGAATTCTTAACATCCTAACCACACACAACACGCATCCCTTGCCTAAAAGATTTATGATAGTTATAAACTCACTCTGCAAACTAGACGATATAATCACTAGATCAGATACAGACGGTAAAATTGTGTTCATGGACAAGAGTTTCTACCAAGAAAAGATCAGTGAAATTTTAAATGATACAACTACCTACGAGAAACTAACAAAAAACCCAAGCCATAATGTCCCAATAGATTTCTTCAGAGAAATCAGAAACACTAGTAAAAGTACGAAAAATAGAGAAATTTTAGAAAAATTTAAAGCAATCAATCCCAAATTGCCTTATTTCTATGGCCTCCCCAAAACTTACAATGATAACATCCGCTTCCGTCCAATAATCTCGTGTGCTGCAGTTTTTAACAACAGAATTTCAAAATGGTTAGCCAAGTTACTGTCCCCTTTTTATGAACTTCTTCCCGTAGTCATATAAAACATACAGAAGACGTTTGCAACTAATTTAGGTCGGCAAATATCCCCATACATAACATAAAACTTCTCAGCCTAAACGTAGACTCCCTTTCCACAAAAGAGCCCATAAAAGATGTATTAACGTTCCTAAAAAATAAACTTGAGCCATTTGCTGACCACATCCCAATAGAAATGAATAAAAAATGCAATTTGTAGGGCTCTGCATCACTAATAACGTCTTTTCCTTTGGTGATAACTTTTACCCTCAAAAATTCGAATGCAGTATGGGGAGTCTGCTCAGTCCTGTGTTAGCAAACTTATATATGGAGTATTTCAAAACAGTGACTATAAACCCTATCAAACCTGCAGACATGATTTGGCTTCATTATGTAGATGACATCTTAACATGCTGGAAAAGTGAGTGGGGTGATTTTGATGTCTTTCAACAAAAATTAAAGCTACATTAAAACGGGAAAACAATAGCCAAATCCCCTTTTTAAATGTCTTAATTATCAGAACTAATAATGACTACAAATTCACTGGCCTCAGGAAAGTGACATACGCACTTTCATACATGCATTTTTACAGCTAGCAAGTAACTTATTTTTTCGGGGCCAACCTAATTATTTCGTCTTCACTTATCCAAATACACTAGGGAAATCCTTAATTAATATTCAGCAGAGACCAGTTTCTAAAGACATTGGGGTTTATGAAATCCCCTGAAGGGATTGTGATAAGTCATAATATGGATTCACAGGTAAATCTCTCGGAAAGATTAACTCAACATAAACGCTCAGTTAGTTCAGCAATTTTCCATCATATAAATAACATGAACTATACCATGGATTGGAACTCATCCCAAATTTTATACAAGAACAGCTGTCAATACATATGTCAGATGGTATAATCTTCATTGATAAAACTAGATAAAAGGATTAACCTGTCCAATGGAGCCTAGGACTCTGACCATATTGACAATATCTTCCTTAAAGACAACAATGAAGTGGATTAAGGCAATTAACAGAACGTCTGCTTAGCGGTGACCCAAGATATCACTTAAGTGCATATCTCTCACTATATATTTTCGCCAATTCTGTCATTTGCTACTTGACAAGGGTGGAAGTTAGTCCACCAAAATATAGTCCTTAGCTTTAAACCAGAGTGTGTGTATTAATTAGCCTTTTATACTTGAGACGTATCCTGTTTTAAAAGAAGAATTTATTTATTTACATATATATATATATATATATATATATATATAGTATATATATATATATATATATATATATATGTGTGTGTGTGTGTGTGTGTGGTGTGTATGTATATATATGTGTGTGTGTGTCTCTGTGCGTTTGTGCGTGTGTTAGTGCATGCTTTGGTGGCACAGTCTTTCATTTTCTTCAAGTGCTAAACAACATGTGGCTTCCATAATTTACAGTCGCCTTGGTTATGAATAAATACAACAGTAATGTATCATATTTTAATTATCATTTCAAGTTTTCATGTATGTATGCATATGTGTGTGTGAATATATATTTATTATTATTTATTTTTTATTTATTTATTTATTTATGTATATATATATATATATATATATATATATATATATATATATATATATATATATATATTCTGTAGTATAGTAATGAATTATAACAAAATTAGTACTGAAAACCGTATCATCAATGTATTCTGTGTATATTTACAGGTTGCCGTGATATTCTCTCTCTCTCTCTCTCTCTCTACTATACATACACAGCATCCTTCAGTCTTTCCCTCCCTCGTTCTCCCATCCCAACTTCTCATCTCGCGGGATTACTTCGGAGCTTATCCCTGAAAGCGTGCCGCGGATACTGCCTCCCCGGTGGTGTAGTAAAGGGTCTTCTCGGATGCAGATGTTGGGCAAAATTGAACCACTGCTTCAAGAAGGAGACTTCGAATCCGGTATGCATAAGGTCGCCGATCAACTAACATCAATGACAAGTAGAAAATACGTAAAAGGCATAAAGATACCATAATAGAACGCATAAATATATTTTCATGAAAAAGTATGCATCCATACTGATGATCATATAAGTCTGAATATCAGCTTACATTAAAAACTATGCATGTACATACACACTTATGCATACACACATAAACACACGTAGACCACATACACACACATATATATATATTATAATTATATATATATATATATAGATTATCACTTAATGTCGAGGTCTCCTTCCCACTGGGAATAGCATATGCCCAAGGAGGATTTTAATTGTTAAATGCTACTATCAGGATATGTAGACATATATTTATATTATATATATAAATAATATATATAGTTATATATATATATAATATATATTTATATATATATATATAATATATGTCTACATATCCTGATAGTAGCATTTAACAATTAAAATCCTCCTTGGGCATATGCTATTCCCAGTGAAGGAGACCTCGACATTAAGTGATAATCTATATATAATAATATATATATATATATATATATATATATATATATATATTATATATATATATCGAGCTACAATGTCCTTTAATATCTCATTCGCTCTACCTCGGAATTAATATATTTTCATATATGCTTAACCGAAGGGGAATTTTTTCTCGATAATAGACTTGCCTGGACCGGGGCGCGAATATATGAATCACGGAAATGTGATATGACTTATATATATATATATATATATATATATATATATATATATATATCTATATATATATATATATATATATATATAACATACAGTAGATGCTCGTGACTTCATGATATGAGCGAATTTCTGCTTATTATTTTTCCTGTGGTATTCGCTTATATAAATCATTTGATGCACATAATGCAGATTTGTATCCCTCTCTATCTGTCGTGAGTGTTCCTGGAACCCCAAAATGTCCTCCTCTTTCTTCTTGAAATATAGATGTTCCTTCTATTCTGTAATTCAATCTAATTTATGTTTTTTAATAACTTCATGAAAATCTTAATTTTTCTATTCCTCACTATTGTCTGAGTCATTAAAATGTTTGCAAATTTGTTAGTCTATTTAGCCTTGTAAATGGGACTTACAGTGTAGAAACGTCGGCAATCGTAATGAAGCCACCTGATTTCGACATGATTATTCTTCTCCAACTTCGATTGCTTGATGAAGCTTATATATATATATATATATATATATATATATATATATATATATATATATATATATATATATATATATATCAAGATTTAATTCAGACTTTAAGCAGAAACCAAGGAAAGAAATAATCTTTAACCCTAAGTTTAATGCATCTATTTTTTACAAGTTGCTCCTTCCACTTGGAAATGAACCCATTCTCTCCCTTTTTCTTTTGAAAAGCTATCCTCTTCTCCCATTGGTGCTTGGAATTACCGCCTACAGAGCAACCTCTTTAAAAGGCCTTGGATCCAGGAGAGGAGCTCTTAGAAGACCACGGGACCTAGGCTAGGTCATACCACTGGCCCCTTACCAGATGCCGCTGCCCCCCCCCCCCCCCCCCCCCCCCCCCCCCCCCCCCCACCTCCTGGGCCTGAGTTTCCCATGCTTTGGGAAGCCCAAGTATATTTTTAAAGTCCATAGTATCCAGACTTAGAGAAGAAGACATCCTGCATCCTCACTAAAGGTACTGTACGGGAAATTCCATTTCAACCAGGGAATTGTTTTATCTTTGTCTGTATTTCATTTCATTTTCCAAGGCAACTTGTGCAGTGTTTCATTCCCCTTCGCCATCTGGGCTCAATTCTGTAATTACTCCCCTATTATACTAGTAATATTTCCCTGGTGAATTTAAGCCACGAAATAGTTCCTGCTGTGTAAATTTCCCAGTCATTTCATTTCCCCCCTGAGTGGCCTTTTGATTGAGAGAAAACAGTGAGTAAAGTTTCCCCACGTGTGCCCTGCCTTATGCCTTGCCCCCTCTACTTGCAGACAAACGCTGTGCCTGGCTGTGGTAGAACTTGGAAGTCCTTCGAAGCTTGCAAATTTTGCTCCGTTGCACAATTTTCCTAAACACGTGACCGGGCTGCTCCCCCACATGTTCAGGTAGACTGAGAGAAGTTCTCCTACCCTTGTGTTTCCTGGACCTCTGTAAATTTATGTAAATACAGTGCTTTTAAAACTAGAGTCCAGCTTTTATGTAAATTCCTCCCTCTTCAGTAACCCTGGCCTTATGCCTGGGAAGTTTAGTTTTCAACTTTTTTTTTTCTTGTTCAAACCCCTCGTCCTCTAGTCAAGGCCTAAATCTTCAATGTAAGTGTATTTTCTGGGAGGAGACGAAGTGGAATTTTGAATAATATATCAAGCAGTCGAAGTTGGAGGACAGTCATGTTTCTAAACTATAAGTCCCATTTTCAAGGCTAAAAAGACTAACAAATTTGCAAACATTAAAACGACTCAGACAAAAGACGAAAACAAGAAACTTACAATTGTCACAAAATTCTTAAAGCAGATAAATAAGATTGAAATACAGAATACAAGGATCACTTCCTATATTTCATGAAGAGACAGTCGAGTGACAACGAAGGGCAACTTGTGTTCCAGGAACACTCACGACAGGTATAGAGGCGTGGCAGAGGACTGGAAGTTTAACTGCAGGACAATCTGTTTAATAAATAACAACTCCAGAACCGTTAGAAGTCGGTCATATATTTATTTTTAAGCACAAAGTAGGCTTCCTCCCCGAGTAAGTGGAAAGAATGTCCAGGTACTGTTGGTTGTAACATCATGTTTAATGTCAAAGAACGATAGCTCTATGAGGATGGAGTGGCTATTAAATAAAGGGGTTTGCTGGCTTTTTTAAATCGATCACAACATAATGCTCAACCATTCAGAATAGTATCTTGGAATAATGAGGGCTGCAGAACAAAATAAAAAAAAACAATGTTGAGTAATTTCTTGTACAGTATGACTTTTGCACTGAATGAGGTCAAAACATCTTTGCCTGTGTATAAGAAATAAAATTAGTAACAAATTCTGAGCATATTTGTTGTAAAATTTACCGAGAACAAAGATGCAATAACATTTTTGGTTTTATACATTTTTTCTACTATTTCTTTGCACTTTTCTTTACAACATTACATTTATAACTGATATACTATCATAAAAGATAAGAACTAAAACCAGCAGCAACCCCTTAGCATAGTTATGAGCAAATTTACAAAAAGATGTCTTGTAAAACATAGAGGCACTACATCCTCCCTTGAAGTCAAGATTCCAGCTAAGCCCTGAGCCACCCAGTCTCTCATCTCAGCCATTCTAACAGTTACCATTAGTGAATTTATGGGTTACAGAAGTAATGACATCTATTCCCCCAAATCGATGGCGAGTAATATCGTTACAAACCTTGAGTGAATCCATCGTCCACCCAAAACATGTTATTGCTACTCATGTGAGCATATCCGTCCATTAAGGGTTAATGACTGACCATAAACCCATGATACCAATTCTCAACCACTACACATTAGACACCATTTAGAATCCATGCCTACAATGACTCAAGGTGAAAGTGGCCCCCTATATCTTCACCGCTGTCTGGCACATGGGGAAACAGGTCTGCATACCTGACATCCTGTCTCTCTTCCCAACCAGTAACCTCACACATGAAGATGCGGAAGATTGCACAACCTCAATTGCACCAAGTCGACTGTACATCAGGCACATCATCGCCAACGCTGCCGCTTCCACTGACAACCAAGCAACAGGACCCATTGTTGCATCTAAGGATCAAGAATACAACTGCCTCGTCCATTACATCTCCAAGCTTTCCCACCAACCACTACAACCTCCATGCCTCTGCCCTCTCGTGTTGAAAGCTACAGGATAGCCTTTACATGGATGAAGAGTTAGTGCTATATGAGTCCCGTTCATCATCCCTGAGTAAAGCAAAAATCCTAGATACTCAGAATAGGGAAACAGTACTGATATTGAGTACATCACCAGACATGAACTTGGCTATGTTCAGAATACCCAGATCCTAGGAATGTATCGCAGGCTTAGGTACCCAGAACCAAGACATGTAGAAAATACTGAATCAGACATAAATTATGTTTGAGTATATACATATCCATAACTGTGAGATGTAACAGAGATTCAAGATACACAGACTCCAGTAATGTAACACAGATATTAGACACTTGGAAGCAGGTTCTAAATACCCAGAACTTATGAATATGCCATTTACGGGTGATACCCAAAATCTGGAAATGTATCACCACTACTAAACACCAAGATAAATTAGAGTATGTACTTGATTAGTTATACTTATTCAACACTCAAAGAATATGTAACAGATCAGAAATATTCAGAATCTGGGACTGTAACAAAAACTAAACCCCCAGAAATCTGAATATTCACTTGGCTATGTTCTGAGTACTCAGAACCTAGGGCTGCAGCACAGATTCTCGGTATTCAGAATCTGGTAATGCAGCACAGATACTAGACACCTAGAAACCTAGACATGTACCTGGCTTGTTCTCCATATCCAGAACCTTGGAATGTACCACAAATCATGGATACCGCAACCTCTGAATGTAGCAGATATAAACACCTAGAAATCCAGGCATATTGTCTTCAGCTGGCTACATTTATCTTCCTACGAATTCTGGAATGTAACAGATGCTAGGCACCCTGAATCCGTATTATCTCTCTCTCTCTCTCTCTCTCTCTCTCTCTCTCTCTCTCTCTCTCTAGTCCGTTCTCGATCTCTCTCTCGTCCCTCTCTCTCTCTCTCTCTCTCTCTCGTCCCAATAAACAAATAAAAAATAAATAAATAAATAAATAAATAAATAAATAAAATAAGATAATTGAAGCGTGTATTGTCAAAATTTAGTGGTTGGTAAAGAGTTTCTTTTGCTTACAAGAAATAAATTAACTAGATCATTATATTAATCATTATCAGACTACCAAGTATTGGAAATATTGCAAAACTTTCCCCCACCCCCTTCTCTCTCTCTCTCTCTCTCTCTCTCTCTCAGATATATCCCATATACCATCATTAAAGAAAGAAATATGCAAAGACAAAAGAAGAAGGTAGTAATATTTCATAACAATAATTCCTAAACGATTTTGGCATGGTCGCAAAATGAACGGCTGCAGTTCCCGTGGATGTATAGGATTCCAGTAAGGGCAATAAAGTTGTCAATAAACCGTCAATACATGAGAACAAGGTACATTCACAAAAATTTGGAAATACAGAAATACAGGCAGTCTGGATGACATTACCGGTGGGATCTAAACAACGGCTGGATAAAGGGTCTAGGACTGTATGCTTAAGTGAAGAGAAAATAAAACTGAAGGAAGATTGCAATTAAGTAATACTGCTGAAGAAAGATAAAATCATGAATGAAACGGTGCAGAGGAAACAAAAAATAATCATGAATAAAGCGAAGGAAAAACGACACTACGACACAAATGTGAGTGAGAGAATAAGAAAAACATGACCATGGGAAGAAAAAACTATAACAGAGGAAAGATATAAAAACAGACAATATGAATAATAAGATAGAAAACCGTAATGTGGCGGTAGAGAAATAAAAACACACATAGAGTATGACTGGAAAGTACATAAAAAAAAAAAACAATCAATACAACGACATAAGGAAAAAGTTTCATAATTGTGCATTTAGATGATGGAATTGCTAATCATTTTACAAAAATAAAACGTATGTTTTACCTTCATCTTTATATTGAGAGAGAGTTTATGATTAAGTATCATAACACATCTGTTAATAACATATAGTTGAAGTAAAAGAATTATCAGCAGAGTTAATATTAGAATCCCCCTTTCCCCAATTTAAGAAGACAAATACATGGCGATATCGAGAGAGAGAGAGAGAGAGAAGAGAGAGAGAGAGAGAGAGTACAAGTAATATTCGTATGAAAGTTATAAAACCGGGCACGCAGTCCTCGTTCACCGATACATGTTTTATATGCAGACATTTGAGCATGTGTCTCCCACAGGACAGGTTTCATTTTTTTACCAGGGGGGAGAGAGGGGTTACCGGGAGTGAAGGAGGGATTTGGTGGAAGGGAGGGGGTAGGAGAACTAAAGGGGGGGGGGGGCAAGGTGCACGGGGTGTGTGACAAAACGCTGTGAGAGGAATCCAGAGCATTTGACAAATGGCCCTCCAGAGAAGGTCAGAGTGCGTGCGCTTGCTTGCTTGCTTACATGTTGGCGTCATTTATTTGTGGCTACCAGAAGTTGGGCTTTTCAATACAAGAAGAATATGATACTTTTTATCTCGATTTACTTACGTCGCGGACGTGACGCAGCGAGGGCTGCAGCAGGGGGACGTACCATAACAGTCCATTTTTTCAGTGGAAAACCTAAAAAGTTGTAACTTTCGTATCTGGTTGCACTGAAGTTGCACAAATCTGCATTACATTAGGTTCACTTTATTGAATCCATATTGTGTGTGCATATATATATATATATATATATATGATATAATATATATATATATATATATATATATATATATTGTCACAAATATAAGCCGCTCTCGTCGTTCTGGCCTCTTAGCATAGGGTTCAGATTGCAATCAATTAGGGGGTAGTGACCCATACCCGACGGTATGGCGAGTGAAGCGGTAATTGTTGTGAGAAGGGTCAGGTAGTGGTCTTAGGGGATTCCTAGAGGAATATGCATACTAGTAGTCGCTCTAATACGTTTGACCTATCACCCAGGCCCTGTGCTCTCTTCTGCTGGTTCTTAATTGCTTTTTCGGAATTGTGTGCGACCACTGCTGGATTCTCACAACTTCCGTAGCTTGCAGCCTTAGAGGACCAACAACATTCAACAACCAGCCGAGCCATTTTATAGACATAATATCTGCTCCTTTGAACATTATCCGTCTATTTAGAGATGTTACATCCATCCTTTTGAACCCTCATCCATCCAAGACTTCATATTCATTCATTTCAAACAGTCCAAGTCCTTATGAACTCTTTATCTCTGGTCAATTCGAACCATCCGAAGTCCTTACTTGACTGCCTGAATCTGCTCATCGAGAACACCCTGGAGACAGGGCTCTCTCCCCGCCCCAGTGATTCGTTTAGCACAAAGCTTAAGTGTTATTCAGACATATTAAATTCAGTCCTCCCAAACCTTTGAATCTTATTCAGGCATATCGAACCTTGAGTCTTATTCCAGCATATCGAACCTTGAGTCTTATTCCAGATCTACTGAATCTGTTCCTTCCAACAGCCTTGATTCACTTATTGCAAGCAATTTGAGTGTTTTCAGACAGCCCAAATCTTTCCAGACACCCTGAGTCTTCCGAGACACACGCTGAACTGATTCACTTGGAGCAAGCAATTTGAGTCTTTTCAGACAGCCTAAGTCTTTCCAGACTCCTTTAGTCTTCCGAGACATCTGAGCTGTTTTCACTGGAAAATTTGAGTCGTTTCAGACACCTGAGTCTTTTCAGACACCCTAGGTCTTCCGAAACACCTTGAGTCTTTCAGACAATCTTAAATTTCAAGGAGCCATCACAGTTATTCCTTTCAACCAGTTAGGTCACTCAGATCACAATTAGACTTAGTGCCAGTGCCACCATCACTGACCATTTCCCTGTGACGTAAGTCTTTACCGTTATATCCACGGGGCCACACCCATACAAGAATAATCTCAAAATGACTACCACATCCCAGCAAAATAACTACCAGATCCCAGATGATTTGAAGTACTACCTGGCCACTGGCAAGAAAGTGGGGCTAGCATGACAAGCCCTGCAGGAGTGGGTCCAAGTCTTTGCTGCTCACTCACTGTCGCGATTCTCCAAATTTCCAGTAAGTCGTCTTAGAGTTCTGATTTCAGTAGGTCTGGGTCTTCCAAACCTCCTGGTGCCCATAAGAACCCAACCAACGCTACTGCGTATGGTAGCGAAGGATGGTGCAAAGGACATGTCCAAGAAATTTTTATTTCCCGTTCATCATGATCTGATCTACATATGGAACTTCCGCAGTTTTTCCTCTTGGCATCTGCCCCCTAATAATTTCCTTATCATTTGCTTCTTAATTTGAATAATCTTCCAATAATGGTTTTAATTGCCACACCAAAATTAATGCCCGCATAACAGCATTATAGATCGAACTACGCTTATGTAGTATATTACTTTCGTAATCAATTTTAGTTTATTTAAGTTCCACATGTTACAGTTCAGCCTTCTCATTATTTGAATTGCCTTCTTATATTCTTTCATACAATTTCTATTCAAGACAATCTCCTTTCGATATCACTGTCGTAAATATATATTAATCCTTCTTCGTCTGGAATTATCTCATCCCTCTGCACATATTCTATCTTCATTACTTCAGGGTTTTTCTCTCTCTTTATTTAGATTTGTAGAGCGCCTCCTCTCTAGATATGTGATGTATTCTAATAAATAATCCTTGTAATTATAGTTGTCTGATTCAAACACAATGCATAACTTACGAATAAAATAATAACTTGTACTAGTTTTTTTTTTTAATCTGACGAAAATGCACCTAGAAGTAGTTGGTGCCAGAATGATGATTCGGCAACTGCAACATGTCCAAATAACATCATTATATTTTTTATAATTACTGGGTGATTCGAATGCAAGATGACTCATAGCATTTCTTTATAATGCTACAGAGTTGAGAGATTACATATCAAATGTGTTCGAAGGTTGCTGAAGTCAACGATTTGACAAGGGTATCGGATAAACACGATTTCATGCAGAATGTTCTATAATTTCCATTTACTTCAATTCAAATTAGAACAAATTACGCTAAATACTAGATGAAGCATGGAAGTATCAACATTTTCAAAAGACTAGCTTCTACTCAAAACGTGGAATTTACCCAAATAACGGCGTGAAACCTCGGGTAGAACATTTAACGTAATGCCCACTTTTGGTGTGGGTGACCACTACCAGTTTAGTTGGCTCTATTTCTGTTGACTGATGTTGTTCTGTGTTCTCAGGTCACTGTGACATTTTGCTTTTTGTTTTTCCATATATTTACATCCTTCACTTAATAGTTCTCTTGTTTTCCTATTATCCTCTCTTTTTTCTCTGTCTTTTCTAAGAGACACTAATGATATATATCATTTCAGGTACAACCATACAGGAAGAACCGTTTCTGACATTGACCCGAATCCTGCTCTTCTCAACTGCAGCGCTTATTTGGATTATGAACGTAATGTAATATTCAGCATGAAATCTATTATTATATATATATATATATATATAGTATATATATATATATATATATATATATATATATATATATATATATATATACATATATATATACAATATATAATATATATATATATATATATATATATATATATATATATATATATATGTGTATGTATGTGTGTGTGTGTGTGTATGAGAGAGAGAGAGAGAGAGAGAGGAGATAGAGAGAGAGAAGAAAGAGAGAGAGAGAGAGAGAGAGAGAGCTTATAATCCCCAACCGTCCATGTTACAGAGAAAACCTCTATTTTTCCGCAAATATGGAAGAGCAGAGCAACATAGGCCTAGTGAGTTTCCCAAACTGAAAACTGTTTTGTCACATCCAAGTCATATACAAGAAATTTCTTTTTTATAGTACCTATATTGTGTAATCTTATGTTAATGTGTAATCCGAATCACATAATTTTTTCATCAAATTTGTATTGCTGTCAATTAAAGGAATACACTAGGCACAAAGCCAATACAATATGGGATTTACATTTTAGACGATTGTACTGTTGCAAGTTGAATTGTTACGACTTATATAAGTTTTTTTGACTTGACTACTAGCTCAAACTTATTAAGCCTAATATGCATTTTTGTCCTGATTTTATCGTTAAAGCCTTGACCCTTATTGTTTTAGTTCGTGTGTCTTTGAAAAGAGCCGCAGCAACTACTGAACTGCAGATATAACCAACCCAATTAACGAAACACTTCTTTCAACACTTACTGTGTTTTAAATTTAGGTAGAGGTAAATATTACACTGTAAAGCAACGCACATATCTGAATTAATTTCCTCCTGAACAGACTCACCGGTTGCGTAGAAAAAAAGTGCATCTAATACGAAATCACAATGAAGAAAAAACTTCTCTATATTCTCTGAGAACATCACGCGCAGTAAATACAGTACAGCAAT